>NW_010257567.1:32073-63086 GCF_000690775.1 Eurypyga helias
AAAATTACATACATGGCTCTAGTTTGGCTAAAATAATTTTTGCTTAATCATTTATAAGATTAATCTGTAAGCTTAAACAAAACCTTAGAAATCTTAAATTCCAACCAACTTGTTTTAAAAATATCAGGAGAGTAAAGCAATTACAGTAGTTTATGGATTTCAACCTTGACTAGCATGTTCACAATTATAGTGTATAAGCAGATCGTATTTAAAATGAACAAAGTGTTTTTGCTTCACCACTCATTTGCAATACTGTCTGTAAGTTTAAAATTAAAACAGAATAAACAGATTACAAATCTGATATAAATACTAGAGGATAAAACATATGAAGAGGGATTAAGGGAGCTATATTTGTAGTCTATGACAGAGAGAGCTCGAGGGACATGGGCACCGGCTATAAATAACTTCAAGGTAACAATATAAATGAAGGAAGGGAATTATTTGTTCTCAAAAGATGGTGAAGCATGGAATAATAGCCTGAAGCAAAGAGAAGAAAAGTTGAGGGTAAATTTTAGAACTTTTTCCTAGCAGTAAGAGCTGTGAGAAGCAGAGACATAAATAGCTAAGGTAGTAGGCTGAAGCAGTACCTGAAGCACCAATTTACAGCGATTTGGCTACAGATTGAAATTACTCACAGATGGGGTCATGTTAACAAAATTCACAGGTCTAGACTTAGCAGTGCGGACATTTTTTTTATTTTCTTACCTGTTAGATTTTATAATGCCCACATTTCATGGTATGCATTAATTTCCTATGAAGACTAGAGAGAGACAACGTTCCTTCCAATATTATTGGTGCAGTTTAAACCAGATTAAGGGTAAAAAATAACATTGTTATTCAATTATAACCTCATTTAGTAGTGGGATTACAAAGTTGTATTATTTTAATCAAAGTGGTGGAGTCTCTTGCCATTATTTGTTCTGGTGAGAAGGAAGGAAGTCCTCTATTCTCCATCAGTCCCTAGATGAGATGGTGGCTTTGGAACACCGTAATCTCAGGCTGCTGGTAAGCAAAATAGCTTGTGTGGATTGTACATGGTGATGTCGGAACACTGGCTCTTTGCTGGGCACTGCTGACTTCACTAGAAGGAAATGACTTAAGAGGTGGGCTGGTGTCCTGCTTCCAAGTGAACCATGATATGGCCATGACAGAAGGAAAAGGGAGGAAAAAGGGCAAGAACCCCAGAATGGAGTGTTGTAACCATCGAATTGCCCCCAGCTGTAGACCTCTCAAAACAATATGGTTCTAGTCTAGGTCATCGCTTGTACATGATTTCCTTTGTTTCTCCTTTAGTTCAGTATCTCTGCAGGGCTTCCTAATGCTGGAAATCTTATTTTGCAATTTAAAATTTGTAGAAAAAATGCTTTCACTTTAACCCAACTAAGAGAGGTCATGACATACCATGCCATCGAGAACAACAGAGAAGGTTTGAAAGGCCAGAGTTCTTTCAAGGTGATGTCAAATATGTTTGAGAGTGTGTGTGTGTGAGAGAGAGAGGGGGAGAAAAGGTGAAAAACTGCACAGGTATATTTGGATGTCTACAAATGACATATCACTCACCTGATCATACAGTGGATGCGTGACTTTTCCAGTACTCATGGGCTTTTTATATGTCATGAAAGCAATAGGACAAAATATTGCAATATGACAGTGTAAACTGACTATATTTAATTAAGAAAAAATATCTGTTAATTTCCCAAGGTTATTAAGATGGCACTTGTGTGTTTTCTATGACTTTTTATGTCAAAGAAAAAAAAATCTGAAGCGCATCAGATTCCCAATGAGTGAAACTGGCACTAAGATGAAAAATCAAGTTATTTGGCATGCGTAGTGACACATTTCAGTGCTTAATGTTTGCTATTCTTTAAATGAGCTGTCCATAAATACTTTAATATATTTTTCTGCCAAGAGGCATCTGTCTTATGCTGTAGAAGTCCTTATCACTTTATTTATTCCACCTTCTTGACTGACAGTATCCTTGTTTCATATCGACCTTCCCCAAAGTTGAAGAAGAGTGAATCGACGTTTTTCTTTATTTTTTTTTTCTATTGGCATGTTCCCTTTGTTCTTTCTCAATTCATCCATAGCTATGGATTTAATCATAACACCTTTGGAGTGCCTGGACTCTCCCTTGGTGTAGCAAAACCTGTACTTATGAGGAGGGAAATTACTGAATTAGAAAATCCAACTATTTTGGAAAATAATTTATAATTTTAAATGAAAAATCAGCAATCTTTCTGTGTAGATTTTAGAATTCATTCTGATAACTGGGATAGTTTAACACAGGAACAGCTCACAGTTACGCTTGTAACAGTCACTTTCAGTGTTCCTTAGGGCATGTTTGTTTACTTGATAATATGTATACAAAAACTGTCTGTCTAGTAGGTGGGTGCCAGTTCCTGTCCACTTCATGTTGTGACTTTGTCTCCTCAATAATGCAAGATGTTGATTGGTTCTTCAGAGAGATCCAACTTACCAAAATCTAAAAATTTATCGCTGTTCCAAAATGATTGATCTTAATTTATGTCTGATGCCAGCTGCTAAAGTCTGGGATTAAATTTCTATTTTCTTTCAATTGCTTGCCTTTATATATGGAAGAATATTCAGAAAAAGTTACCCTCTGATTTGAAATTTCATTTTCTTGTACTTGGGCCAAAAGCAAATGTTGTGCATATGTGAAGGCTTGCATACTTATATGGACTTGAAAAGGGAAGCATGAAATTACTTATTATAGAAGGAACAAAATCACGTGCTGATGTTCTTTCAGGAAATATTTTATCTTTAGAATGGAGGCCCCAGGGCTGCTGAGCCTGAAGCCTCTGCAGAACTACATGTTCCAAAGCATTTCTTCTGGCGCCTGTGCCTACGCTGCCTTTGTTGTTGCTTGAGAAGTGAGAAAATTATATAGGTGGTTAGGTTATGCTGAGCTCCCTACTGCTGAAGGTTCTTTGCTGTAAGTAAGCAGAGAAGTAAATGAAAGCTGTTCTCCCTGTTTTATTACTGCACTGTGATCACGCTATTGGTTAAGAGCCCCAGGACATGCACAGAGGTCATTGTGGGGAAAAAGCCATAGTTTATTCAGTTTTCTAAGTCAAGAAATAGGCTCTTGATAAATAAAGTTATGAATAAAATAATGTGTTATGGTTATTTAGCACCATATGGATTTTCTCCTGCAAGCTGTTGAATATTCTGGGTCTAATCCAAGAAGGCAAGTACTCTGTATTTAAAGCTCTGATGTTTAGAGACCCATAAATTCTTCATCAATCTAAAATGCTATGTATTACACCTGGACCTCATTCCATAAAACTATTATACAGTTATCCTTTTGTTTACAGATTCTGAGAACGTCAGGTCAAGAAAATGTTGCTTATGTTTAAAGAGTTAGATGAAATTAAAAGACTATTTTTTTTTTTAATTACTACTTTCAAGAATAATTACAATTGCTGTGGTAAATTGATGATGCCCTACACTCTGCTGTCATAATAAATGTTACCTGATCTTTGACTCAGCAGACTGAAAAGTTTTGTGTGGTCATAAGTGTTCAAGTCTTGTAATTAATAAGGACATTTTCCAGTGGCATTGCTGACTTGGTTAGATGTTCATCGTCATCTTAAACTTAACTGCAGACTTTGAAAGTGCTTTTTAAAAATTATGTTCCTTAAAGCAGAGGCAAATTTTTTGAGGAAGTACCTGTGGTAAGAGGGGAAATTAATTTCTGGTTGCATGCTTACAAAGAATTTGTGGAAATTGAGTGTTTAGGAAACAATAGGACTCAAGTTTATACGAGGCTTTACATTGGATAGTATCTTTGTCAGTTACCTGGAATCGTATTACCTGAGCTTTTCAACAGGCAAGGGAAAATGCAGGGTGGAATGATTATCAAGTCCCATCAGTTATAAGTTACCCTTTATTTTTAACCATCTATTAACAGGAAAGAACTAGTAAGTCTTTTCTGTCATTGACAATAACTGTTTCATTCTTACCAATCAGCTTATCAGTGTATTGTTTTTTCTTGTCTGATAAAGCCACATTTTTTGTACCAGATTAGAACAGGATCATCATTGTAGCAGTGGTCAAAACCAGTGAGGCTTAGTTGTGAACAAGTTTATCTTTAAGATTTTCAGGCTAGCGTGGTGTGTGTTACTAACCTTTGTGGTTTAGAAGGATGTGACACTAAACATTTGTGAGGCTTCTGAAGGTGTCATTCAGCTGTGTCCTAAAAGGTGGCTGCTTTTTCCCTGTTATTTTTTGCCAAAACATTTCAGCCATTTTTGAGAAAGGAACTAGACAAAAATAAACTATTCTGTCCTTGAAAAGTTCCATCAGTCTGTCTTATTCTAGAACACGAAACTGTTACTTTCTGTGCTTTAGATCAGAAACTTGGCATGTGATATTTGTGGCCGAAAGGCGACTTTTGACTTTCTCTGTGCACATCTATTTTTGTTGGCCAAATTTAAATTTCAGATCAAGTTTTACTCTTGTGGTGCTGATAAAATGTCAAAGTATTCTGTCTTCAATTAGCATGTTGTATTCTTGTCCTTTTTTAGCAGTATTGTTTTTCAAGGCAGGGCAGCTGAAAGCAGCCCTGGTGCAATTCCAGGTGCCTGAATTGAAGGCAGGAACCTGTTGTATCCTCAGATGTCTTGCAGACTCTTCCACCTCAGTCACTGAGCATGATAAGGCTTGGACTTTGATGAAAGGCTAGTTGGAAACTGGAAGCATAGGGGAGATAAGGAAAAAAGAAAACTGAATGAGGAGGAAATGGACTGGTTGGCCAAGGAGACTGGGTCTGGCTGAGGACTGCTGAGAAGGCAGAGTATAGTGGGAAGGATGAGAGTGAGTGAAGGATAGGAGCCAGGAGCAGTTTGGATGTAAGCAGCAAAGAATTAATAAAGAACCTGAGAAGCGATGAAAGTGCAAGAAGCCAGTGGGAATATGAACTGCATACTCACATCACTTTTTCTTCCTATAGGATTTCTGCCTTATCTATGTCCAGAGTGTATAAAAGATGAAAATGTTTCTGTAACTTCATTACTCCGTGCCTGGCTGCAGGCATTATAAGCTTCACCCTGGTGTACCCTACTCAGTATGCAACATTTATTAATTTCTTCATGAGCTCACTTTTTGCAACTTTTCTAAATATTAATATATTCACATAACACCTTTCGTGAAATGTGGGAACTAGTTGTTGCTGTGTTATGGATGGGAACAAAAGCACAGAACATTTAAAATACCAACACAGCAAGTATCCATGAATTCATGGTGCCCTCATTAAACAGATAAGGGCTTGAGGTTTCAGCATGCGTACTTCATATAATACTGTTATTTAAGGCAGCGTTTGGAGGCTTAATTTGCAGTCTGCATAGAGTTCTGTTAACATAGTTAATATAACAAATGTTTAATTCATCTTATTCATCTTTCAAAAGCCAAACATTTTTGTGTTGCAAATTACGACTTACCTTTATCCAGGGTGAAGTGAGCTTCTTTACAGGCAAGGAATAACTAACGGAGCCTTCTGCCCTGCTTTGTGAAAATGTTATGTATGATTTCTCAGAGTCATAACATTGTCTTCCAACGTATCAGTGATTTGGATTTTGCTAAAGCCTGTTTAGGTAAGAATTGCTGAGAGTGAATGACATATAAAATAAGGGCGTAATATGATGTTTCTATAAACGTTGTCAGTTCTTGCGAACTGTCTTTAGTGGTTCTTCTGTGTTTGCAGTGGCTTTTCTACATCATGCAAGCCGTTATTTTGCTGGCTCACTGTTAGATTTCAGAAAATCCTGGAAACTAATAGTATCCCTCTGTATCCATTAGCATGTTCTCCAATTTTTAGATAAACTTTGGTTATATTATTGAGATTTCTATGGATATTTTACCTTTGAATCTGTTAGTAGCTGGAAAGAGCAGTAAAAACACCTAAAAAGTGTTATTCCAGCTTATGGTGATCACAAAACTGGGAATTCGGGGCATGTCAGGATGAAGCTACTTTGCGCAGGTGGTTATGAATCGTGCACTTGTTCTAGGGAACACCTGGAGCTTGTACAAAGGAGAGAAAGCATTTGCGATGATGCGCAGTTTGGGGGACGCTTTGCACTTTGATTACAGCTACCGCAGGCTTATTGCAAACCTGCTACCTCGGGATAACAAAAGCTGTCCTTTCCAGTGTTTTCAGGTGACCATCGTATCTCTGAACCTTTCTATAAGAAACCAGGAATTACAGAATTCCAGTTTCTCAGTTGCATTCCTTTCTGACTTCTTACGTTAGGACAAGGGAGAAGAACAGCAGCTTCAGTATAATATTTTGCCAGATGACTCCAATAACCGCCAGGACAGAGCTGTAATGAACAGGGTAATGCTGAAGTGGGATGGATGAGGAAGGGAGGAAAGGAGGAGGAGGAAGCTGTTATGTTTCTCCTGGGAGTCTTTGGCAAAAGCTTCCAAACAGTCATGAGGAAATGATTTACTGTCGGTCTCTCTTCAATTAATCAGCTTGGTTTTCAGTGGAAGCCTGATTGTGTTTATAACCATATGTGGTTTGTGTCACTCATAGTCAGGAAGACTGAGAAACAGTGGTTCACTGTATGTACAGTTCTGACAGGTCGGAGAATATTTTTCTCTTTAGTAAATTAGTTGGCATTTGCCTGCATTATGAAGATACAGATACTGTTTGTACATCTTAGAATCCACCCTCTTGAGGTCTTCGTTTGATGCTCTGCAGTCACTTTTACAGCGAGGCGGAGTGGCGGAACTCGGAGTGTTTCAGTGCTCCCAAACACGCCAAGCTGACACCTCGCTGTGCATCTCCCTGAGAGCTGTGGTGATATCAGGCTTTCTTGTAGCCAAAACACTGCATTTAGTCTTGCACATATAAATGTTAATGTGTTACGGAGGGGTAAGAAAAAAAGAGAGGTGCATCCTGATTTGCTTAGCTGTTTCTTTTTAAATACTTCTACTCTGTCTCCTTAGTTTATGTCTAGGAAGCAGAACGGACCAATTCCTCATTGCCTTCAGCAATCATCTTCTCATGCAGACCACTGAAGCTTGGGCTTACATGTGGCTTACCTAGAACCAGGTATATACCTGTCTGAATGGGCTTGAGTCAGTGGAAACTGAGAGAAGTGTTTGTTATTGATAATGCTTGGGTCATGGATGGCAAATCCAGTTGCTTTGTAGCTGCAGTTTCTCTGTTGTGGTCACTTTAGAGCTGCTTTTTGTGATTCATAGAATTCATAAATTCATAAATTCCTTATGATACCTACAGCTTTTGAGCTGCAAAGCAAGGGCAAGTGATATGGAGATAAGGAAGCTCCATTTTGTTCTTTCCCCTCCCTTTCTCATTCAGGTAACTCCCACTAGGGACATAACCTAGTTATTAGTTTATCAAGCTTCAGGAATGTGCAACTATTTATTAATAGTAACAATAATAACTGCAATAGTAATAAAAGTAATAATAAATTTGGACTATTTTGCTTCTCCCAGTGGTAATAAGCCCCAGGTATGAAAGCTAGATAGAAAGCTAGGAGAAAAGCATGGGTACGTTCTCATTGGGAAGTCTTGTTTCACAGCAGTATTTTATTCCTGGAGCAGTAAGCAGTTCTTTTGTTAGCACCAGTTCCTTTTATGAGTACTTCTCAGCACACAGTGCAGAATGGAAAGGGAGCGTGAAAGACATTAAAGGAAAAATGATAAACTAAGAGTTAGGGGATAGGTTTGATTAGTGGGGAAAAATGAGAAAGGGGGAGTGGAGAGAAAGGAACAGTGCAGAAAGTAGTGTGGTGTAGGTGGAGGTAAGTGGTTAATACTGTGAGCAACCTCAAGCTGTTTTGAGGCCGAGGAGAAGACATTAAAGAAAAGCGGGAATGGTATTCTATTGAATTACAAACATCAAACTGGCAAAAAAGAGTTAATTAAATTATATCCTGGAATTAGAAAATCAAATGTGAGATGACATTTTAGCTGTGAGGTCCACTTTAGGCTGCTGAAAAGTAGTGGACTACTAACCATGTCCTATTTTTTCCACAGCCTCGAGAAAACCTCATGGCTGCAGTGTCGCTGCTAATTTGCTTTTACATTTCATCACGCGTTGTTTTAGAATTCTAAAGTTCATTGTATGTGTTCTCAAAGCTTTTGTTAGTTTGTTGGGGTTTTTTTCACATTTCTGCCTTCATAGAATTAATTCCATAACTGACTGGAATTTTACTGAAACAAATGCCACTAAGAAAGCTGAAGAGCTAAATGGAAACACATGCTCTGAGCTTGCTGTTAGGTAGTTTAAGGGCATATCTCTGCTGTTACGTTATCTCTTCTCTTGTATTTGGGTACAGGGTTGTTTTCCTTATTCATTTAAAAATGAATGAGAGAGGGAAGGAAGTGGCCACACTGAGCCTATATTGTTTCTACAAGGGTAGCTTATAAACAGATTATCAAAACAAACATTTGTGCCACTCTTCATTCCACGAATAGAGAGCTATCTGATAGTAGTCAGCATGGTGCATCTCGTAGCGAATTTGAATTTAATACCAGTGTTAGGCTTTATGTAAGAAGATAGCCTGTAAAACTGGAGCCCTGCTTTGCTGTGTCGACATGTCTGGAGCTCAGAATAAAATTGAGTTTCCTGCTTTAGCAGTAGCTTGGTCTTAAAATAACCTGAAGAAATTATAGTTCTGATTACAGAGAAAGTGAAGGACTTAGAACATTCTCCTAATAAAACCACAGGATGACACAAGGCTTAGTCATCTGTAGTCTGTCTGTAACGGGCATTTCAGAGAGGGAAACAAGCCTTTGAAATTGAATAATTTGATTTGCAATCAGGCCTGATTATTTTAGGAACACAAAAAACTTTTGGTTATGGCAAAAATAATCATCTGGAATCCAATTAGAGGAGAACAAGTCATATAATGAATGCCACACAGCATCCATAGGAAAACTGACGTCTTGGGGGAGACTGCTGTGTTTGAAATGGACTCCCCCTCTCATTTTTCTTATTGACATTTCTGAAATAAACAGTTGTGCTCAAAGGACACATCACCCTGAAGGAAAAATAAAATGCTTGTGACTGAAAGTACGTGCAAAACCAATCCATGATAGACAGTAATTTAAAAGTCCTAGGGAAGTCTCTCTATCATCTTCGAGTATTATGTAACTTTGCAGTGGCAGAAAACACTTCAGGAAAGTAAATAACACCAGAAGAAAATATGGCCATCCTCATGAAAAATGCAAATTTGAGAGCACCACTAGTGAACTGAAATATAATTTGGAATTAACAAAGTTTAGGTTAGCTAATGTTATTAAAGATGCTTCAACTCTTCTCTGGGGTTTCTTTTTTTCATATAATTTTGCTCTCTGTATATATATTTCTATCTGTACATTTGCTATAATTTTGTTAAATCTTTTTGAATTACTATTTATATTTAAAGACTTTGTCATTGTTATGGTTTAATCCCAGCTGGCAACTAAGCCCCACACAGCCGCTCACTCACTCTCCCGTGGAGGGATGGGGGAGAGATTGGAAAGTAAAGTGAGAAGACTCACTGGTTGAGATAAAGACAGTTTAATAATTACTCTGAATATCTTCCCATTCCTTCTTCCCCCAGCTTTATATGCTGAGCATGACATCATATGGTGTGGAACATCCCTATGGTCATTTGGGGTCAGCTGTCCCAGCTGTGTCCCCTCCCAGCTTCTTTGGCACCCCCAGCCTATTCGCTGGTGGCTTGGTGTGAGAAGCAGAAAAGGCCTTGACTCTGTGTAAGCACTGCTCAGCAGTAAACATCTCTGTATTATCAACACTGTTTCTAGCACAAACCCAAAACATAGCCCCATGCTAACTACTGTGAAGTAAATTAACTATCCCAGCCAAAACCAGCACAGTCATTTAGCATATTGAGCTTATAAATAAGTGTATGTATTATGAAGAAGAAATCCAAAGAACTGGTCAATTGATACTATTATTCTTCTAGATTCACCATGGGAGAAAGCCAGTGCTAATTTGTGCAGGTATAAGAATCAGAGAGTGTCCAGTGCGAGTCTAAATGTGTGTTGCCTATATAGTTTTACTGGAGGGGGGGTCAAGGGCATACTGTATTATTTACACAGTGAATAAGCTTTCCTCATTTGCTCTACTAAATGTGGATAATTATCACTCATTTTAGGTTCTTCTGTATAAATGACACAGATGTCCAGACAACATATTTATAATTTCACCCCATCTGTGCTAATTTTTCTATAAATGTCCTTTTAGTGCAGCAATCATCCTGTTTTATCAACATTATCCGCAGTGTTGAATAACATGCAAAGATGTGACTAATATTCAGTGCTCATTAAAACAAAACATACCCACACCCCCCCCCATCCCAGTGTCACAGTTGGAAAATTTCAGTAGCATCTTGGTTGATTTTTCTTTGGTGGGTTTCTGGAGCCAGGTTCCCTCAGCCCGAGACATCCAAGGCTGACTCTGGGGTCATAGAGGGCAACAGGCAACAAACAACAAATCCCCCCAGCTTGCATTCGAGTTGTTATGGAGCTACATGTATCTGGTTATCCATAAAGTAAGATCTCACAGAAATAGATATGTTACTCTTCTGAAATTAAGGGCTTTTCTTTAGAGCCCTTAATTAGAGCCCCCAATCTGTACTTTGCTGGGTGGAGTGAGATTAACTAGAGTCCTCAGACTGGGACCTGACTTTGTATGGTACCAGCAGGAAGAGTGTGTAGTGTATACAGGCTGCTTTGCTGTTGTTTGCTTCTGATGTGCTGTAGGTAGTTTGTATTCCCCTCTTCTCAACGATTTCCACAACTTGCCACTGCAGACGCAAGCTTGCATTGGAAAAGACCCTGCAGTGTTTAGCATAAAACCTTTTCGTGGTCTGTTTCAATGAATCGCCTCGAATTCATCAACCTTGCTCAGACTCACCCATACGGATGTTGTATATATATAATTATTAGGAAATATATGTGGGAAATAGTTAATGGTCATTCAGACAAGGTGTATTTCTAAATGAAATTACTTGGTCATTTGTAATTGGTCCTGTCACGTCCTCCAGTTCCTGAAAGCCACCACTGCAATTTACAGTTTAATGACCTGGGAAAAAAATATTTCCAGAAACATAGCCATATTAAATGATAAGAGCAAAAGAAAATAATCCAGAATCATAAAACAGCTATGTATCTCCAGTCCCAACCTCAAAACCTTTTCTGTTCAATTAGCAAAAGCAATTGAGAAAATGGGGTCAAGATCTCCAAACTCAGTCTTATTTAAGATCAAAACATCACAGAAATGGAAATTCTAAATAGGGTAGAGTTTAAAATGGAAACAGTGTTATCAAAATCACAGGTTTCTGAATGCCCTCCTACTTAGAGACATATCAAAGTACTTAAAAGTAGTATTAAAGTACACTTTTCAAGAAAAGTAGTATCAAGCTGCATAAGGTAAATTCTTCTGCACGTTTTGAAGTTATTTGATGGATTATGTATCCTAGCAGTTTCACTGGCACGAACTCCAGTTTCCTCAAGAAAGAGGAAACTGTATATGATAATGTAGCTCAATCTAGTAAATAAAGACTGCATATTAATGAAGCAGTAGCAAAGAAACCACTGACATTTTTCCAGTTTGGGAAGTAGGGTTCTGCTTGCCTACTTCCAGTGTACTCTCGGCACTCACAGGAGAACTGTACCTATACCACCTCCTAACAGTCCCTGTGGAAATGGAATGTCACAGGAATTCCTCCTCTAGATGTATAGGTAAGTGGACAGCTGATCTTACTGAGGTAAAATAGCGCTTCAACTCTGCTTACTTAAGATCCACATTTTAGAATTATTTAATCATGAAGGAACTTGTGCAAGAAGGAACTTAGGTTTCTCAAAAGCACTTGGAAGGCCAGTGACTGCTGAGACCTGACACTGGGCGTCTAAGATCTTTTTTAAGGGACTAAATGTTCTTAAAACCTTCCCCAAATTCTGATGTATTTTCGCTGTGTTGCTGTGAGTGGGTTAAAGGTCTCCTTTTGGAGAATCAAACTTTTCTGACTCCTTTTGTATCCTGATGGGATTCCTATATGCTGGTGTTTGTATACCAGTAAGGTACGCAGGTTCTGCTTGATGTGAATGCTAGAAGCATATTGCTGTGAGGGTAAAAATGCTTCTTCCTATTGTATCAAAAAAAATCCTTTATATCAAAAAGTTTTGGTTTGTAATGGGGTCAGATGAAATTAAAGTAGCCTTTCATCCTGTCTTACAGGAACTTCCTCTGAAGTTTCAGGCTACCAGACTAACAGGCTAAATTCAGCAGCAGGGATGCCTTCAATTAACTGTTATCTGTTCTATTTGTAGTACAAAGGATATGAACGGCCTACATAGCTTAAAAGAAAGGAGGCTAAGTAGAACTTAAAGAGGTACCCTGCATATAGCACTCTCAAAGGAAAGCAGTGGGATCTCTGACAGTCAGCAGTTTAAGAACATAGCTAGTGAAAAGACCTGGATTGAAATTTGTACGGGTGGGCTGTCTAGTCAATAAGACATTCAGGAAGAATTTCTGTAGAAGAGATTGTTCATAATGTAAATCACTCTGCTGAAAATGGTGGAAAAGTGAGTAATGCAAATGAGTCTTCGGCAGAATTAGCAAGTTCATTTTAGAGGAATGCATGGTTGGCTCAAGGGATTGGTAATAATCTTGAGATATTAATCTCTAGAGCACCAGTTTGAATTTAACCTGGTTGTTGATGCCAATCAAAATACATTGTCCTTGCTATTGATCTCTCTGAAATGACTTTCCAGTGTCCTTGGAAGAAAATCCAGAACCTGCAGTTGGTACATAAAAAAATGAGTTAAAAGAATTTGACATAAAAGTAACAGACATAAAAGAATTGGATGAGCATGTTGATTAACATACTCTTTACATTCTGCAGACTGACTCAGCTGGAATTCTTTCAGGGAGGCTGACAGAGAGCATGGGAATATCATGTTCCTTGCCTCTCTCAACCAACATAGGTCTTCAAGCTGTAACATGACAGTGAAGTAACTATTGAGCTCTCAATAAAAGAAAAAGGAAAATGAATGAACTGGTATGTTTTGTAATTTTCAGAATATCTAGAATCATCAAGAAATGTGAAACTTCACTGCATTTCTCTGTATGCTGGATTTGATCATCTCAGGATGCACTATTTTACAAGGCCTAATTACTGAAGAATGGAATGGCTGAGATATGCCTCCATGAGATTGAAAGGATGGCATCCTCATCCCAGCCACATTAGTTACACAATATCCATTTTATCCATCAGCCTGCCTGTCCTGTCTGCATGCACAGTTACTTACTCCACATAGGCAGTAGACATGAAAAGACTTAATGAAGTATCCTACTCAAAAAGCATAGATGATATGCACAGAGAAACAATGGAACTACTTTTCCCACTGTGGCTGGATTTGACTTTCAGTGACTTTTGAAAATCCCTTAAAAGCATCTCCAAATTTCAGTCTCCAAAGTTGAGACTCTGGAGGACTCTGTCCCTTTACATAGCAAGAGTGATATTAAAACTTGGTCCCTTGGCTTCAAATGACAATACTTAGTGTACTGGGTATATTGGTGTTGGACTGTCATTAGCTTTCTTAAGCATGTGGCAGAAGTAATTTTTTATTATTTAATGGCATTTGCTCGTGGTAAATGCAGGTATGGAAGACAAGGAAAGAGGTTTATTTTCCTTGGTCACTGTACCCCAGAAGGTCCAAAGAACAAGGAGAACTCCTGATTCAGAAAGCAGAGTAAAGGCTGGCATATAGTCAAAGTGACAAAGAGGACTGTAGCACTCAAGCTTTGAATTTGTTTTGTATTGTTAGTAAATCAAAACACCACCACTGCTGGTTTCACGGTCCATTTAATAGCGATGGAAAGTGGGGGGATTGTAGATTCCAGTTTGTTTTGCTTTATGAGCCAAGATCAAATTAACTATCAGGAAAGGTAAAACACTTAGAATTTCTGTTAAAACAGGTTATTATGACAACATTTTAAATAATTTCGCTTAGGACAAATTTTGGGAGTATATTCCAAGCATAATATCATGAAGAGAAACTATCATTGTGTGTCTGTCTCCTTGTTGGGGAAACTCCTCAACATAAATTTTGTGCATAGAAGATGCTTACTCATGCCAAGCAGGGCACTAATCTTCAGTTAATTTTACTGAATTGAAGACTAAAGAACATCTCACAAATTCTGGATTTCACTAGAGCTCTGTTTTTCAAAAGTACAGGACTTTCAATAGGAGGAGGAAGGGATTACCCATATCTGCTGAAAATGCAACCTCTTACTGTTAATGTCTTGCAATGAAAAGCACGGATGCTGCAAACTTTTAAGTTTCATCTGGTAGACGCTAATTCTAAAAATACATGCCAGCTAAATTCTCACTAGAAAATGAGAACTTTGGCATCATACAATGCCAAACATTTCATTCTTAGATACAAGATTGCATGTGAGAAGATCTCTTGACTTAATGCCGTGCATCAACTGTTATATCCACAGAGATCCTATAAATGTTCCTAAAGAGCAGCACTGCTTCAATTGTGTTACCAACAGAATCCATCTCCTCTGTGATTTTTTTAGTGTTAAGGTTTGCTTTAGGAAAAAAAAAACAAACCTTAGTCTTTCAGCTGAGGATCTTTGAAAGATGTAATTACATTCTAAATTAGTTCCAAAATAAAATCATGTAGGAACATATATATTTTTTTTAACCTAAGTCAGAGATTTGCCCCAAGGAAGAAAGTAATGTGTATTTCAGGACACTTTCAGGAATCATGCAAATCAGATTTTCATTTCAATTAGGCACATCTACATCCATATAAAGATAACCAGATTCTGGAAAAAAACCTCAAATACACTTCTTGGGTGTTCTCATCTCATCCTACTCTACAATTCATTTCCCCCCATGAAGGGATTTTACTGAATTTGATGAAGTATGAGTTTTGTAAACTGCATCCTTGAAATTGAAATCTCTAAGACATCTGAATTATATTCTCTGCTCAGTTATTCTGAGCCTTCCAAGTTCTTGTACTCTGTTCTTTTCAGATCATCTGCTTAGTCAAAGACTCATTTACATTAGCTCCCTTCCACCATTCAGGAATAGTACAAACCAAAGATGAACATGGAGCTAAATAAATTATGATAAGCAGCTATTAGAGGCCAGTGATACTACATTGGTAGGGGAAGGATAAACAAACCTATAAGGTTTACCAGGACTAACATTTTATCTTTTTCTTTCAGTTCTGGAAATTAAACAAACAATTTAATAAATAAATAAAGTCCTGTCTTTAAAAAAGGAGGAGAGAAAAAAAGATAAAATCTTTGCATTCTGCTTCAGGACATGTAAATGCACTGGTAGTTTTAAGACTTGTATGAAGAAATTACTTGTAGCTCACAGAGGAATGTCTTTGTAGTAAACAACTTCTATCCTGCATACTGAAATTATTCCTCCATTTGACTCTTAAAGTAGAAATTAAGGGAAGTTTTGTATTTTACTTCAATCAGAAAAAGAGGGAGCTATGAATAATGAGATAAATCTGAAAAATCATTGAGCTCTTGAAAGTGTGTGTAAAATTAATCCTTGTTCAAGTGCACGTGAGATTTTATATTCACTTCAATGTAGTCAGAATTTCCCCCCAAATTTCTAAATTCAGCGTTCATGGTTGTGTGACCTGAGCTGCTTTGCCTGGAGTACAAAAGACTGGCAGTAATAGATATTACCAGATTTTTCCTTTCCAGCTGAAGGTTTTGAGGGTGAGTAGCTTTTCAAAGATGCTCTGTTTGGCTTTCTGGTAAGTTTCAGACTTATGTGACAAAAACAAAGCAGCACAGAAAGTCTAATATCAGACCTGCTTGGCCATTGACTGTCAGTGGGGTTTTGCATGTAGTCGCATGGGCGTTGGGTTCCTGAGGCTGCAGGAAGCTTTTACAGCTACTCAACTGCAGGTCTGTTGAGCTGCAGCAAAGCATGCCCAGCAAGCCTTGTGCCTGTCACAAGTCACCTTACCTGCTTTGCTGCTGTGGCTCACCTACAGTGCTCGCATTTAAATTTCTGCTGGTCTCTAAGAGCTTCCGGTGTGTACATATTCAGAAGCAAAAGTTTTGGAGTTTGTTATGGCAGGGAAAAGTTCTGCCATCATAGAAAAAATGTGTTTTGTTTATGTATTTTTGCAAACATCTAGCCAATACAAAGCCTTTGGTAAACCCACAGTTTCTGTCTGATAAAAGTTGTAGAACTGTGTATATAGCCTGGAAATTTTATCTGCAGTGAATATGCTCCATTTCAGAGCTCAGCTGTTTCAGTTCTTGGCCGAATCTGAACCTGGATCCAAGTACCAAAAGGACATCTGTCATTCCTGTGCTCAGTTACTCTTCCTGCTTTCCCAGGGTCGGAAAGAGGAAAACCTGACAGGATAAACTGTAACGCTGAGCTTGTGTTGATGACTCCGAACCGAGAGTTAGAGGCTGAGTGCAGGGAATGTGGTGAGGAGCTGGAGACTGGGTGAGAGGAAAAAGACCTTTGGAAAAAACAAGCATTTGTAATTCAGTGTTTGATATAGACTAGCAGCCATAAATCTACTTTTTCATATTCTTGTCTACGTGAAGTTAGTGCCAATTTAAATTCTAATTTAATAATGGTATTCTATTTAAATATACATTTGTGCAGTTGAGTAACCTTTTCTTTTAAATTCTGTAGGCCAGTTCACTTCTTACGAAATAAAACGTTAAGATGATTAGCAGAGTTTAGCACTTAGTAGCAATAGCAAAAAAAAGCCAATATATTGCATTAAACAATTATTACAGATGTCTAAGAATTCTTTTGAGGAAGAGGCTTTTGAAGAACATCAGTTGGATTCTGAAGGAATGAACAAACATTTTTGAAGGAATAGATTGTCTCTGCAACAGTTTTCAACTGGCAGTTCATCTCTGGCAATATTTATGGTTTCTGCATTCCCCTACATGGTTTGCTGCTGAAGAATGTGGCTGTGGCAACCTGGCCAGTGACTGAAAACCACGTGGGCAATCTTTTTACTTTTAAATGAGGTGTGTCACGTGGTCCTTTCTGTGAATTCTTATGTATCTTTAAGTATAGTGATCAATTATTAACTGATTTCAACTGTTTGTTAACAACATGGGCTGTAAATTTGAAGTCTGTGTGAGTTTTAGTTTTCCACAAAACACTGTCTTCTTGATGTTCTGCATATTCACTCTGTACTTTTTTCCTGACAAAAACAGAGGGGAATGAAGTTATGTTATACTTTGAGTCCTAATTTGAGATTCAGTTTCTTTTCTCTAATTGTCTATGGATGCTCACACTGGATATATTACAATGGTGTTGAGTGCTGTTTGGACAGGTTTTCTACTCTTCTCACTTTTTTTCTGCCTTACAGGCAGGACAGAAAGCAAAAGCAGAAAGAATGAATTGCCAGTGGTAAAGGATAGCTACTATTTTGAAACTCCATGACTGGGAGAAGGATGGGTTTGATATATTTCATATTTTCTGTGGTAATAAATATATTGAACTTTATAAAAGTCGGTAAGATTTTATTAAAGTATTAAAGTGTCAGCTGTAAGGAGTGTGTCAAGTATGTGAATGCTTTCTTGTTGATTTGGGGCCATGCTCTCCTTTCTTACCATCTTTCTTATCTTCTTATCTCCTTTCCTCTCAGCCAGTTCTCCTTCTTTAAAGAGAACTGGCAAGACAAAAGCAGAAGAATGATGTGTCCAAACAGGACACACTGGAAGGAGGCAGACAGACAGGATAGTTCTTATTTTGTGCCTTTCAGGAAAGCAGTTCAGGATTCTTTGGTGGATAGTGAGTTGGCCATAACCCATCTGGTGCTCATCCCACTCCAGATAGATGAGGAAAGTCTCTGCACAGCTTGTGGGGTTCTCAAGAGCAACCTATCGTATTATGTTCTTTGCCATTCATAAACAAGGTTTCCCTGTGAAAATTAACCTGAGAGGTATTGTTACACCTGGACTGCCCTAGCTGTGACTGTGGGTTTTAGGAATGGCAAGTCTCACTTCTCTGTAATTATCTGGAGTCTCTCACCCTGTACCAGAAACGGTCAGGAATGTGCAATCTTTTTTTTTTTATAGGCACACATCAGAGGACTATTCACATAACCAGCATTAAAAATCTTTTTGATTTGTGCCTTTTTACACCCTTGAGATATAAAAATGCCTTACAGAAGGCAGTAGGGCTGTGTCAAAGATTCATGCTGTGCTCTGTAATGACATGAGTTCATTCAGCACTTGTGGCAACTGATTTGTACTGATGGGGACTTCCCGTGTGTTGAACGCAGACATAATCTGTATTTGTGCCAGAAATCATTGTTTCCCACCTGTACAGTATAATCTGCTCCTAATGCCCATGACCTATTTTTAAATCTTTGTCTTTATAGCTGCTTATCTGCAATATTTATAGAAACGCTACTGAAATGGTCAGTAACAGAAGTGCAAATAACAGACCTGTAACTCTCCCCATTTTGTGGTATATTCTTAAAATAAACAGCAGTACAGCTATTTGTTGTGCATACTTACCACTCACTGGAAGAAATCACATCTTTCATCATTTATCCGCAAAGAGCTGTTGTGCTCTGAATTGTACATAGCTTCTGCTGTCGTTTGCATACTTGCCTGAGCAAAAGATACCTGCTCTTTACTTCATGTATCTTTACTTTCACAGTAAAGCTGACTGCTCTGTTGTCTGTAGTTTGCCATCAAAACTGCAAACAGAAACGTGGTGGGAAAATACTGTCTACAGATGAAAATGCTTATAAATTAAACATGCCGTGCAACAGGATGTTCAGATTACAGGCCATTTTTAAGCTTTAAAAAGGTTTTGTAATGGGGATCATACTAAGTTGCACACAAACTACACTAAAGTTAGCAAGACCCAGCTGTGTGCTAACAGCCTAACGAATAACAAACCATAGCAGTTTAATCCAATGAGGGATTAATTAATATGATCTGAAAAGCAAATCATATGGTGGTTTTTAGAAGGGAAACTGGCATTAGAGAAGACTTGCATATATACAGCACTGCACTATAGCATTTCTGACTAGAGAATTATGCAATCAACGCAAAAACTAGTGAGGTATTGCATTAGTAGATTAAACTGGTCATTGAAAGGTGCAGTTTAAAACCCAGACAAGTGTTTCGTAAGACCTGAGACCACAGGTTCTTCTCAATCCGAATATTAAGATGTAGTAGCAGGGATATTTCTAGTGTATCAATCAGTTTTTATTTTGTATATGCAGAAATAGTTATGCTCACAGAAGACAGAGATTGCAAAATGTCTCTCTAAGGGAGGTTGCACTCTCAGTGTGAATATATATAGCATCTGATGGCAGAATTGTCACTGCCATTGCTCTGCTATGTCCTGCAGAAAGAGGGAGAGTGGAAAAGAGGCTTGGCCATGTGGTATACGCCAGTCCTCCTTTTCTGAATGTGCAGAGTGAGTTACTTTCAGAGGACTGCCATGGAAAGTATTGACAGACTGACTATAAGGAGGACTCTTTTCTGACAGTGTGGGTCAAAGGGGGCAGGAGCAAGGTTAGGAACTAACATAAAAGGCATAGATTTTCTTTCAAATTCTTTTTATCTCTGTAAATACTATAAAAAAATTGCAGATCTCTGTACATCTGGTTAACTGAAGCCTAGCCCTATTTTCACATGAGATGGGGTTAAATGCATGACTTCCCTCAGTGCCTTTTCACCCGTTTAAGCTTTTCTCTCCAAAGAAATGATCTGCCTTACGAAAATATGCTCCTCACAGTAGAATCACAGATCAGCAAAATAGTGTGAAATGGCTATCGGCCTAAGAGAAGTGTTGTACTAGTGAGTACTCTAGTTAACAGCCACATGAAGTTAGCCAAAACATGCAAGCAGTATCTGTAGGAATTTCAAGTGAGAACAATAGGTATTTACTTGTGATCCTTATTTACATCTTTAGGATGAAGAGAGGCTTAAAACTCGTCCTTCAAGATGTGTAACTATCACGTCAGAAGGATACTGGCAACTGACACATCAGTATAGATAAACAATTGGCAGACATGGATTAATTCAATCCAGTATACCCACATTTCAAAGTCTGCCATAGTGCAGTGGTTCATTAGAGACATCAGCCTTAAATTCGCAGTTTGTAGTCCTTTTCCATTACCCTGGCTTAATAAATTCTGGGAAGTTCTCATGCTCTGTCCCTTCTTCTCTAGCTCACTTACAGGAACTGCTTCTAGTATGTACCCCTTGCAGATCACGAGGGAAGAAATTATTTCGGGTATTACCCCGTCTTGCCATGTGTGCTGGTGCCATAAAGCCAACTGTATGCAGGAAGATACTGGGAGAGGACCCCAACCAGAGTTCTAGAAAGACCCAAGGGCATGACTGTCACTGCTCTGTCCTTACCTGCCTGTTTCTCTCCGTACTGTGCCAGCTCATTTGACAAGGAATGGTAGAAAAGAGCGTACAACGGAGGCTTTGGTATTTTCAGTGGGAGAGTAGAGGTATGTCTGGCAGTGAGGCAAAAGCATCTGTGCAGACCTTCTCCTCACCCCATTGCCCTTGTACGCAACCCTGGTGGCAGCCAGCCTCAGCAAAGCAGTTTAACAGCCCTGGGGCTGGCTGGCTGACATACCTTGCCAGATGGTTTTCTTTACTTGGATCGAAACTAGCTAAAGACTGTTAGCTTCGTATTGGTGGCTCTTTCTTTCACAGACTGCGGTCACCGGAATGTCGGCAAGGTTGCTGATGGGAGTTGTCAACAACAGTTATCATGGGCTATTTTTTTGTCTCAAGTGGTGCTCCTGTGCTGTAAGAGTTCTGCCTAACGTAAGGGTGGTTTTATCATTGCTGAATGAAGGCTGTTCCCAAGGCTACCCAACTCGACAAGTTCTAAAATAGTGCTCATATGGTGTTAATTGGCTTAATTGTATTAAATACAGGATTATGTTTTACTAACTAAGCGTGGGATGTAGGATTCATATTCATCCCTAAAGAAATAATTCCTTGTGCTCGCTGCATACGCAGCTCCTGCGTGTTCCCAGCGCTCACACTCGCTTCTTACGGGCCCTGATAATACATACTGGTTTATTAATGCAGTCAGGGCTATCGCTGGACATAGCTCATGTGACTGTCATTAAGACTCACACCACACATACTCAGAGTGACTTTAGCCAGTGTCTCACCTCCTTTCATAAAACGAGCAGAGAACTCCTCCTTTGCACCAGGGAGAGGATTATGACAGCAGATCTGTTAAGGTCTGCACCCTGCTTGGGAGGGCTGGCGCGAACTGCTGGGAGAGGAGATGTGCGGCTTACACACAGCGTGAAGCCGCTTAGCTCCCCGAGGTGTAATTTTAAGCTCTTCTCAGATTTAGGAATAATGATTATACTTGAGCCATTTTTCTTTAGCTTTCCATACTAACCCTTAACTGGAACATTATATAAGAGAGATTCTATTCCAGTAGGATTAAATGATTCTTTGTTTTGCAGCTCTTAGCATGGCCTTAAAGTGTCTGTTTCTTAATCCAGCTCTCTTTATATATATATGGATATATAAAAAGTCCAAATGTAAACTTCAAATAAAGTTGATGTTACCTTTTCTTGCTTGCTCTTCCATTTTAGCTTTATTGTTTTACAGTAGCAGACCCCAGTGCTTCTGCAGCTTTTGACTGAATTGTGTTTGTTTGTGGCATGTTTTAATAGTAAAATAAAATCGAAAATATTAAAATTAACATGCATATAAAATTATATGTGTATTTATAAAATATAAACGTAACAAAATTTCAGCAATTTAACTTTCAAGGATACTTTTCAAATTATACTACTTTCATGCAGATTACTTGTTTTAATGGCATACAGAGACGCAGTGGAATTTATGTTATGGCAAAAAAGCGTTTTGAGAAGAAGCCTTCATGGGTTTGTGTTTTATTTTATTCTTTTATGGCAGTGCAAGTTATAGGTTCCAAAAAGCCTAAGAAAATGGTTAAGAACATACCTTGCTACCAAACACAGGTATTCCGATGCATTAATCATCTTATTCACCAGTAGCATGTTGATACTTCTGTACTCAGGAGACTGTGGTCAGTCCCTGGTGCCCAAGGTTGGGCTGAGGACTGGAACTGCAGTCATTTAGCAGGAAGTTTATACTGGTTCAGACTTTGCCTTGGAGTATGGGGTTAGCCTACTGTGGAAAAGGAAGCCACAGGGAAGGGATGAAAACAGCTCTGCGTGCCCATGCTAACACATACCGCTGGTTCAGTGAGCATACCAGTGAAGTTTCACAGTGGGAGGAAGTACCAGCAAATGTTATGTAGTCAAGAGCAGTACATGGAAGTGATGGCAAAGAGCTTACAGAGAGCATGGGAGGGATGCAAAATACACAGGCTCTGGTCAAAACACATGCAAAATCCACTACATTTCACTCCATAACCTCCTTAAATAGGGTTTTGTTTGGTTTTCTTTTGCTGCAGCTCCTTGCTCTTTTTGCTATGTTGTGATCCTCTGTATTCTTTCAGAAGGTTTGTATTTAATTGAACTTATTTTTTGGTGTAAATATTGCAGTGTGAAATAGGACATAGGTGGTTTAGTTTGAGCAGAAAATACTTAACTTTCATAGTAAGAGTAGTAACTGTGCATGGAGTGGATTCGTGAGAAGTGGATTCTCTTCGCTCTGCCTTTTTTTTTTTTCTTGAAAGTACAATGTATCATCTTGAAATTAACTTGTAGTCACTGTGTTACAGAAGAAGGAAGGGTTTGTAATCTAATGTGACAGTAATAGGCAACAATGATTTATCATGAAATAGTTGCAGATTTTTTTCTTGGAAGAAGGTCAGTTTTGACATATATTTATAAACAATACAATTATCTCCAACTATTCATTTTATTGTAAGCACCTTTTTACGTCTCTCCTTTTTGGCATGTTCACGGTAGCATCAGTAGGTCCTGAAATGCTAACTGCATTGATGTCCGTCTTTTGAAGGTTTTAGGGTTTTTTGTCCTCTGCACCCCAAACTGCACATACCTTATAGAAAACAGACTTGCTTTCTTGAGACAGATTTCTGCCTTTCTACCCTTTGTTAATGTGATTCTCATTTAGAAACAGGAACTGTGAAATGTGCTGAGGAATAAATAGATCTCTTCTAAATAGACATTGTCAAGGAAGAGCAAAGGAAGTGAATTGTGTGAATTCAGAATAAAACAATTCTCAGGTCGGAATGGCTTTTGATTTGCAAGTAAGTTACTTTTTCTCTGTCTTTTGTAATAATGACAATGGGGAAATTTGTGGTGGTGGTTTCTGCAAATGGGAGGTTGTAGAGGGCAGTTGGTAGCTATTTGAATGTACCCACCAGCTTGATATCAATATTGGAAAAGCCAGCAGAATTTGAAGCCTGGGTGGGCACTGCACTGAAGCTTGTGTCGTGTGAGCCTGCCTGGCATTATCAAGATAATCTCATTGCTGTAGCAGTGTTTTGAACTCATAACCACGTGAAACTGAACGTACACATGGGAAAAACAAGCCCTGCAAGGTCTCAGCAGAGGGCTTTATTTAAAGGGCTGGAAGGTTTAGTGGGTAATTTTCCATCTGGTATCTCTTTCTTTGGAAGGAGAGATGATCATCAGCTTCATGCAGGAGAGGCAGAAGATACCACTGAAGAGGCTTAATGTTGCTCTGAGATCTCAGAAATTATTGGAGTGAGCACTGGTTTCTCTACCTGACATGCTCTGGAGAAGTTCCATGTGGGCAGCCATTTTTCAAGAACCAACCAAATTCTGAATATCTTTTGTGTAGTTTGCACACAGATGCTTTCTTAGGATATTTGGTCTGTGTATTGAGCCTCAGGATTTTCATTCAGTTCTGGAAGTTTGGGGCCTTTAGACAGATTTGAGTGATGGGCAAGGTTCTGTGTGTGCCTTTAGATGGTTGTGAAAGGCCATCATTGGATGAAAGTCTTAGTGCTGCTTCAATGGATTTTATTGAGGGTTTGAATGGCAGAGGGGACAAAGTTTATTGAATTTTCAAAGTTTTATTTAATTTATTCTGGTATTAAGCTGTGTTTCTGGATATGCATGTTGTATCCTTTGGCTGGCATACAGGAATCTAAAGCTGAATATCCTGTGTCAGACATAATTTCCAGTCAAAAATTTTTAATAAGCTAAATGCAGTTGTAGCAAAAGTTATGTCAGATTGTTTTTTAAAAAAAGGATTTCAAATGATCCCTAATGATTTTCTTGTTAACTGTTCACTGAAATAGTTTGCCCCTGTGAACAGAAAGGGTGATCCCACTCAGTAGCATTGGTGAGATCTTCACCTTCTGCCACAGTAACATGCTGTCGGTATAAATGTATTTGCACAAAACTGTATCGTATATGGCATATGGCCATATATGAGTCATTGTTGACTAACGAAGAATCCTTGGTCTTTTTGTTCCCAGTAGTGCAGGATCTACAGTTGTTGAGCCTTGTGACCCCAAGTCATTCAGGTTTATGGCATTTGCTTTCCATACCTTTTGAGAGGTGGGTGATAAATATAGCATGACACTGTCTGATGTCAGCGTCCTTGTAATTAGTGGTGAGATCTCAACAGCTCCGTACCTGTCTGAAACTAGTCTTCTCGTTATCAGACTATCCTCTAGGATGAGGTGAAGCAAGCTCTGTAAAAGATGGTGCAAGTCCTGGAAATGGGTGAATTCAGAGAACAGTGGAGAGTGACAATTGGTTGTTTCCCATTTTTTAAAAAAGATCACATGCTAGTTTTTTATAATTTCTGGCATGTAAAGTGAGCTGTTCATTTTACCTACACCAAAAGGCATTTAAGGTAAATCCTTTATAAGCTATTTTGTATGTGAGTTGACTATCAATTTAATTTTTCTTTTTTTTCCTCTGGCAAATGTAGGTATAATTGGAAATGAAATGGAATTTTATGGGTGCATAAGAGATCTCTTTCTAAAACACGAGCTTGTCGGTTTGCCACTTTGGGAGAAAGTGAAGGGTAGTAGTATTGGGTATCAGCTTTGCTTTGTGGTGTTTCATCAGGTGCATAGCTCTCAATTGACAGAATAGTATTCACGTACTTGGAATGAGTGAAATCAATGACATCTTCATTGTCTGTATTTCCAGACCTCCTTTCCTTCAGGTAGACTGACTCTTGTTCATTCTCGCCATATTTATGCTATATCCAGACCCTATTGTTCCTGTACTTTTTGCAGAGTGCTTCTGTCCACAACAGTGAGTAACTAGCAGTTGTGCAGATTCTGTGTATTTCTAGGAAATGGTGTTTTACGTTGGTGAGTAGGGAGAAGTTATCTTCATGTGGTGTACTTTTCACCTTCAGTTCCTAAGACATTGCATGAAACATGTTTGATGGAAATACTGCCATGGTTGTAGTGTTAATTTAATTAATTAAACTTTAGAGTCAGGCAGAGAGAATCACAGATTCACAGAATGGTTTGGGTGGGAAGGGACCTTAAAGACCCCCTAGTTCCAACCCCCCTGCCATGGGCAGGGACACCTTCCACTAGACCAGGTTGCTCAAAGCCACATCCATCCTGGCCTTGAAGCCATCCAGGGATGGGGCATCCACAACATCTCTGGGCAACCTGTTCCACTGTCTCACCACCCTCTCCGTGAAGAACTTATTCCTGATATCTAATCTAAACCTCCCCGCTCTCAATTTAAACCCATTACCCCTTGTCCTGTCACTACAGGCCCTTGTAAAAAGTCCCCCCACAGCTTCCTTGTAGGCCCCTTCAGGTACTGGAAGGCTGCAATAAGGTCCCCCCAGAGCCTTCTCTTCTCCAGGCTGAACAAGCCCAACTCTCTCAGCCTTTCATCATAGGAGAGATGCCCCAGCCCTCTGATCATCTTCGTGCTGAACATCTTCATGCTGAGAGTGCTGAACCAAGGTTGGACAGGAAAATCCGTAACAGTGTAGAATATTCACTTTTAGATCCTTATTAAGGGAAGAAAATTGAACACAATCATCCCTAAAAATTATTGTAAATAACCTCATTAGCCAAAATAAATTCCTGTTTCTTAGCAGCACAACTCTAAGAAATATATATGTGCATGGCATAAATATAAAAAGCCATAGAAAGTGAAGCTTTGCTTTCTGGACACATCAGAAATTATTTTAATTTTGTTCTTAATTTTTTTAATATGCTGCATTATAATATTTCCAATAAACTAAAACTATTGAAAATCACTTCCTGGTAGCTTTTGAAATTTTTTCAGTAAGAAAGGAGAAAACTCAGAAGTAGTCTAAATTACTGCAGTCAGGAAGAATTCTTAAATTTCTGAGAATGAAAACAAATTAGGCTGAGCAGAAGAGCCTAGTAAGGGATGCTGCTGCTGCAGCTAAGATGTTCTGTTGAAAATATCAGGATCTAGCCTTCTGCAGTGCTTTGATGAGAAGGTTTCAGACTAGATTTCAGTTTTTCTCTTGTTAAAGTGAATGTGTTCCTGACTTCTGTAGAGTACCAAGCTCTCTCAGTGCTTTGCCTTAAAATCAGTATTACAGCCTTTCCATGGCAAACCTTAGATTACTTGTGCTGCCACCTTCTCCCAATCTTTAATATGAAATGGCTGATGCAACAGTTCCATAGAATATTGTTAATTCTATGTCACTGATATGAAAAGTTCTGCTTAAAGTGCAGAAACCGAGCACATACTTTCATGTTGCTCCTTGTATTACAGAATTCTAATTTGTAATGATATTTCCACCCAGGTTCCAAGCACAGTCAACAGGACTAAATGATCTTACTGTAATGTGCTAAGATTTGTTCATCTTAGTTCTGACGAGAGGGAACTTCTACTCTGAATGATTAACTTGTTAAGTGGGGGGTGGAGGTTTCAATATAACTAGGGTTATTTAAATGATTAGGGTGAGATTCTCGAAGGACCCAAAAAGTTTCTTGAAGAATATTTTGAGTGCTTGACTCCATTCAAGCAGTCAGTCTAGTGTGCATGTTCCAGGCCTGATCTGCAGATTTCTAAAACTTGAGTTTGAAATTTGAGAAGAGTTCCCACTGATTTTTGTAGACTTTTTAATAGGAAATTTTATTTCTGGTGAAGCTTGCTTGAGACAGAGTCTCTCCTTTGAGACTGAAGAAATAACCACAGGCTTGACTGACTCTGCATGTCAGATGAGTTGAGATGACAACCAACCTACTAGTGGTTGAAATACAAATGGACCTCCTGAAATATGGAAAATCAAAGTTGGGTAATAACTTTTGGATTTTCAGTTTCCTGAACTGCACTTGCTAACGGGCATCAGAATTGTGTAGAATTTTTCTATGGCTGTTGTTTCTTTTGGCAGATTGATTTCTTAGAGGTGGTTCATTGCATTAGTTTCTGGAATATCACAGAATGCAGAACAATTTTTCAGAATTTATTTAGAATAATAATAATGGAAAATATCTCCAGCTCATGTATTAGGAAAGTTGCCATCATTTTAATAATTCCTATGATCTGCTTTTAAAATGCTCAAAAATTATAAAGATGAATGTTTGGCAGAGTGAGTAGAAATGTCAGTTTCTTTCCTATACTTGCTATCATAAGTCCATATCTACTTGCTGATTAAGGTGACTAAATCATAAATAAACCAAAGAAAACCTGCTGTATTTAGAGTTTTGAGTTGTGTTACCATATGTCTGAAAACAGTTTGGACTCAAATTAAAAATTAAATTGGATAGAAATATGAATAACATTCTTACTATGTCAATTATTATGTTCTTGTTATGTCAATTACTATTTTTTGATTCCTTAAAATCTTATTAATCTGAAGTCTTTCAGGAGAACTATACTAATAGGAATTTTCTTAATGAACACTTAAAGCAAAAAAGGTGATTTTCTTATCTCAATGAACAGAATCCCAATTAAACTTTGTTTTCATGGTATTTGGTATCCACATATATATGGATATAAACTACTGTATTTCTTAATGATTTCTTCCCTTCTCAGTGCTTTTTCTTATAACTCTTTTTTTGGCTGACCAGAACAACAGGATTGACTCCCTCTCGTGGTTGAAATCCTGTCTCTGCACTCGAGGGAGCCTTAACAGAGATCGCCCTAGTCTGGAGAGCACAAATCATTAATAGTATTTTCTAAGTTTAATGTTACATCATTATTTTTAAAATAGCAATAATTTTTCTTTATGTCATACAGACTGCAATGTTAGTGTTAAGTTTCTTTTGCTATCTGAAATCATGAATTTAGGGCAGATATTTACTGAACACATTTTTAAGGAGTCAAGTAGATAGTCAAAGTCAACAGAGATATTCAACACAGTAGTGTTGAAATAATTAACTTTTTTGAAAAGAAGAAAAATAAGAAAGGAGGAATTTAGATAAGTAGTGTGATAGTGATGATGCTACATATGCTACAGAATTACACAAATGAGATGGTATATACCTAGCTTGAGATTCTTTTCAGCTCAAGAATTAAACATCTGAAAGTTTCCCTTTGCCAAGACACGCTTTTGTCATAAAATGGAAGAGCTCTGCATTATTTAGATTACAGCTGTGAACCCGAGATGTCTGTTTTCAGGTAATTCCCACAAATCCCAAATGGCAGAATATGAGAGAGAGACTTTTTGTGATTACTTACTGCAGATTATTATGGTTTGGATCTATGCACTATAAAACCACAACTGTCTTCACATTAATGAGACAAAAATATAAATAAGCATCCTAGAAGACTGGCATTTCCTTGCTTGTGAGTTCATAATGCTTTTTTGTATATTTTATGTAACCTCTTTTACTGGAGTGCCAGCCTTATGTAATGTTTTAGTAATGAAAATGAGGCCATCTGCATGGCAGTCAAGGTTGTTCCCTGAAAGACATACTCTGTCTGCAGCAGAAAATAGATTAATTCAAGACCTTTAAAACATTCACAACCCTTTCATCAAGCTGAGAGGGATCTTCCTCAGAAAATCCCCCTTAGTTTCTTCAGAGCAGCCCATCTTCTCTGCCTGTTGACGTCCATCCAGTTTCGGGGCTTGACTGCTTCATAATATTGCCATCATCTGTATTGCCACTGTTTGTCCCTTTTCATATTCTGCCATTCCTAATTCAGTTCTGCAGTCTAATAAATTCTACCTTATTTCCTTTCCTTTCCATCATTACAGGGACCCTATCTTTTCCTTTCATTTTCCCTCCCTTAGCCACAGTGTTTTCTCTGTGCATGCTGTAATCTCTTCTGCTGCAAGGTATCAGTAATAGGTGGACTTCTGAAAAATGGCAAGCCAGTACGCTAGTATTCTTTATTCATTTAATTTCAGTCATTGTGCAAACATACTAGGTGTTTTATGTGAGCAGGGTAAGACAGGACTCCTCTGACTATGCTGCAACCCAAGGCAACCTGGGACAAAGAGGAGCAGAGTAGGAAAAAATATATAATACAAATAAATGCAACTTTGCTAATAGACATCTGCAATTGTTAATTTTGCATAGGGCACATAAGAGTTTTATTTCTAAGCTAACATAGTAAGTAGTATTGAGTTGTCAGTCTCACTAGAAAGAGTCTTTAAAAGGTATTATTACCCTTTTGTTGTTTTTTCCCCTCCTCTGTGGGAGATTGCAGTTTGGTTGTTTTTCTGTGCTTGGGATCAAACCCATTTTTAGACTCATACTTGTTAAAGTGCAGGATGTGCCATAAATATTTATTTAAAATATTGGAATAATAGAAGGTCATTCTTGATTTTGTGAGTATAATGGAGAGGTTGTGAGCTTATTGAGTTACATGTACATATTTTTTGCTATGCAGTAAAAAAGAAGAAAAGAATAGCCTAAATATTGTAGCATTTTGGGGAGCACGTACAGATACAATAATAAAAAAACCCCTAGGAACTGGAAAACATTCTTTTCAATGCATTTTTGGGGTCAGTCATCTTTTTCACTAAAACACAAAGTTGCCAACATTTCCTTGAAAGATTTGTACTGTATCTTGCCTTCCAAAGGTTTGCTTTGGAGCACTGGCTGTCACACCCCTGCCATAGCAAAGCTATTTGGGGATACTTCTTCAGCAAACCTCCCCCCACTGTCTAATTTGCCTGAGCACACTGTCCAATGATACTTCAGGGTATACCTGCTGTCCTGCCCAAGTGGTAGCTGTTTACTTTTGATGTCCTCTCTTCAAGGAAGAGCTTTTTCCCCTTTTCTCTTTCTCTATGTCATCTGCCTGGGAGTAGAATAGTGGTATCCCTGCTGCTGGGAATTACTTAGTCGATGTGAACTCAACATTGCCACCAATGTGTCTGTGGCATTCACAGGTAGAGAAGAGATGGAAGAAAAGTTAAAATCTTATGTTATGGATGTATTTGGTACCACTTGTAGCAGCCTCTGGATGGGGTATGAGGCAAAGACTGTATCAGGCCTCTAGAAGCCGTCATGGTGCCCTTTCAGTCATCCTTTGTAACCTGGGGGACTTTGTACACTGCCTTTTAATGTATCTTAATACTGACACTTTTAAAAGCATATTGCCTTTCTCACGTGTATGCAGCATCTATCATTATTAAAACGGGAGGCGAGAGGAATCTGTTGTGTCATGTCTGCTCTTTGCTTGTTCATAGCGTTTCAGTTTATGATGCAAGAATTATGTATGCATGCAAGTGTACGCCCACAGATTTATATCACACATGTTTTCATTGTAATTAATTAAATTTAAGGCTTTAATGAAGTGACCAGCAGATAATGATAAGCTGGCACCTACTGATTTGGAGACGTCATACCTACTTAGTTCTGAAACTGCTAATTGGTGCTGCCACCAGAACTTCAGCAGAAAAAAACTGATCCATGCACAGCCAGAAGGCGGCTATTTTACATTCTTCCCTATCATTTCCTCTGCATGCATGCCATGGGGTGGGCACATTATGGTCAAATAGGCTACCTGTTTTGCCCTGGTTTTATCTTGCCTGCAGCAGCAGTATCTAGAGTTTAGGAAAATTGGATTCCTTATATCAAAATAGCATTTTCTGGAAAGTGAAAATGTGCCTGTGTGCTGAT
>NW_010257567.1:63120-143028 GCF_000690775.1 Eurypyga helias
AATATAAATAAAGTAACTCAGAAACCCAAATACAGCTCAGCTTGGATTTCTTGATAACAGATCATCCCAGGTTTGACTTTAAAAGCGTCTCACATTCTGATGTGATTTACTGGACACATTTGCCTTTATTCCTGTGACAGAAGTAGTTGGCCTGGTATTTGCATGAACTCTGGCAGGCTTATAAGTGGAACTTCTGCCCATGTATTCAGTAGAGAAGGAACAGCGAACACTATAACATTTAAAAACTTCTTGGCTATAACAAATTAGATGGCATTTATGGTTGTGTTTGTTATGACTGTTTGACTCTAAAGCCTATTTGCAGAGAAGGAATCTGATTTTAGTAAATCAATATAATAAAGCCTTTGATTTTTTACAACATCCAGCTAGCTGTAACTTCACTGTTGGTATTTCAAGGCCTCTCACTGATATTTTAGAAGTTTGTGGTTGTTTGAGCTTCCTTTCCAGGCCCTGGGGAAATAAGAGAATGGTAAATCAAAGCGCAGATCGCTGTTTGCATTTATTTTACTTCTCATTATGACATGTATGCAAACACTTAAAAGAAATAGGGAAAAGGTATAATCATGATAAGAACCCTTTTACAGAACAAAGGGGAATACATTTCTAGTCTAACTTATTACACTTCTCCTTAATACTGTAAACTCAATTGAGTGCCTCATCAGGTTTGACAGTTCACTTATACTTCTAATTCAGTGATAGTACTGCTTTAAATAATTACTGACGGTTCAAGGATAATACAAGAAAATAACTGGAAAGTTTTTCTTCTGATCTGAAATGTGTCTTTCTTGTGCTTTTCCTTTCCAAGCGAGGAAGTTTTAAAAGTACAAATTGCAGGCAAGTACTTACCTGCCATAAAAACTCATCATGTTGCATTTGGAAGAATCTTCCATTTACATTTGCTGTCTTCTTTCTGCATTCCTTGCCTGTGACAACCAAAATCCAGACTACGACTGAGGATATATAATTAATCAAAAATATTTAATAGCATTTAGTGAAATTTAAGTGACACTTTTTTCAGCTTGGATGCATCCTTTAGCATAATTATGAGAGTTGAGAAAAAACTACTGATTTTAAATATTGGAGAACAGTTTTGTAAGTGTCATCCTAAATCTGGATGCTTTTCTCCCCTTATTAAAATGAGATGCTCTCAAGGCGTTCTTCTTTCACCGCTGTACTCCTGACAGAGATTCTGCATCAAGCTTCTTAGGAGGCATAAAGAAGCTTTGCCTGTATGGAAGCTAACAGAGGAGTGACAGATTATGCCAGCTGGGTATTGAGGTACAAGACTTTAGCCACTGGAGCTGGGATGATAAAGCATCTGATAGGAGGATGGGACTTCTCACCGTTTATTTATCATCTGACTTGTACCCCTGATGTCATTAGTTAATCTTTTGCAGCTCCTAGCTCCAGCAGTTTGCCATGCAGGTCTTGCCATGGCACAGCTTCCTTCAGAAAGCCATGAGCCACCTCTCCTCTGCGAAATGGGCTTCAGAGCAGGCCATTTTTCGGCAAGGTAGAACGCTGAACAGTTGCTGTAGACTCCTTTTGGCCGTGCCAGACTCCTTCCTCTTTAATCATGGCTATTCAAAACCACGTTGCTCATTTAATTTGCCCACATCCTCACAATGGACACGTTGCTCCTCTATTAGGTCTGTCTTTACACTGGCAGTGAGGCCAAGCACTGCCGCCTTATCAGTGTGCCAGGGCTGCTTAGATTACAGAGTGAGCGATGCTCCTGTAATGCTGCTGCTCAGCGCAGAAAGCTCAGAAATTTTAACTCCTCCTCCTGTGCTCCACCTCTGGTTGCCTGCTGTGCCTTATTGCCTGGCCAGTCCTTTTCTGCCCCATCTCCTGCCAGATGCTTTGTGTCTCACTTGCCTGCCGTAGTTTTCCTCCTACCCTTTGTTCCGTTTTCCTGCAACTTTCAGCCTCCTATGCTATTTCATTTTTTCAGTCTTTTCAAAGATTTTTTCAATCTAGGTTTAAAGAGGCTGTTAAGGCCTTTCAGGTATTGGTGCTTTTCAAGTCTTGAATGAGGTAACACATAAATCTGGACAATTCTAGGTTTGAATTGGAGATTTAAAGTATTATCTTGGGGGTGTGTGTGGGTGTGTGTGCAGCGGTCCGGAATCTTCCATGCTTTCCACCATTTAGGGCTCTTTTCCGTAAATTCCTTAGTGCTCTGATTATGTCATGATTGACTGATGGCCACCCTGCAAGAAGGAAGGTTTTTCACTTTCTTTGAATGAAGAGGTCAAATGAACTCAGTTTCTTTTACACTAAAATGTGCAAAACTTGTCTGGTTTGTTTTCATTTTTTATGAAAAGCATGGAAAAGCTACAAAAAGTACTGCACAAGTTAACAATAACTTTAGGTAGTCTCTTTTTTGTAGGGCAGAGTTCAGAAGCGCACCACTAGTATAAACAGCTCTCCCATTCTCTCTTTTCTTTGTAATACTTCTCCGAGTTGATGTCTGGGATAAGGTGTGGCCATGTCTTGGCAGAATTTCTAGTTTTTACTTGTTTTGGTGTGTTGTCAGGAATACGCTTTTATTGCCTAATACTGAAATTGCTGGTTGGAGGAGCTTGTCATCTGTCTCTTGTCACATGTCATTATAATTTAGCATTCTGACTTTGTAGTCTTCCTTGCTCACTTCATAAGCCTTAACTGCTTCTCCAGTAAAAGGCTGCCTTGGATGACCAAGGCAGGTGAAAGAGCCTCACTGACTACATGCCCTGTTCCTCTCTCCACCCTTCCTTATTGCCCCAGCCCAACAGCATAACTGAGAAATTCCTTTGGGAAAGGTTTAGCTTGAATCTCTGCAGTTGCGGCAAATTCACATGATTCCTCTAATGTAAGAATCAGAACGTAAGAATCTCTAGATAAGATGCTGTGGTAAACAAGTCTGCTAGAAGTCGTCTTCATTGCATCTCAAATGAAGAATGACTACTGTTCAGCTGATAGCAGCATACTTTGTTTAAGTTCCTGTTGTTAAGGATGGCATAAATGTCTGCCAAGAAAGGTAACTGCCAACAAAAAAAAGAAGATTGCCCCTCTTGGGACATGATGGTAAGAAAGTAGGCTGTTTTGTTTTCTGACATTTTCCTTCAGCACTTGTGATTCAGAAGATTTGTGTTTTCTCATACACCAGGAATTGAAACTAGTCTCATGAAAAAAAAGCTTGAAATGCCATCTCTTAGTGAAAGACAGTTTTTCAGTGATTCTCATTTTAAGGGTTGGTTTCAAAAAGCAAAGCCTCAGGGTTAAAACAAGCATTTTTACCTCTTTTTACATATGCTTCCAGCATCTAAATCTACTCAACAAGCATGCAGTTTTGCAGGTATCTTACTTTCTTTCCACTGAATGTGAAAAGCACTGTGTGAAGTGCCATCTATGGCATATAATTGATATGGACGCTCTAAAAGACTCTCTTCTGAGACTATTTTTGTTGTTATGTTTCAAATTAAAGGCAATCGAGTATTTATAGGAAAAATAAATACATATGCCTTTTGCAGTGTGTTGTAGCTGAAAATTAAATATTTTTCTACTAAAATTTTGGCATACTTCCTGGAATCACTGAGCTTTCAGTAACGTTTTTAGTTAATTCTGCAGCCTACTGTTGTATTCGCCACAGCTGACATGAGCTTAGAGAGTTTGTCTTTATTTAACCTTAGAGAGGAATCCCAGGCTTGCTCTGCTGTCAGCAGAGCTGTTGGGAACGACCTGCTCTAGACCACAGTGGAGAGAGTGCGGGTAGGGTCCCTCTCTGAATTGTGCCTGCTACAACCTCGCTACATTGGTGATACTGGAAGTTCTGCAGAACAAGGCTCCTTAACTGAAGTTAGCTTCTGTCAAGTTCTTTCATTATTTTCTGTTTTCTTTCATTATCTATCCTCTTCCTTTGGCTAACATCTTGAATCCTTTTGTTGATGTCCTGCATCCCACTGCTTCTCATGATGTTTGAAAGTTAAGGGCACTGATTAGGACATTCCTTTTCTACCTGAAAAATACATATATCAGTGTAGATGGGGTGAAAACCATAAAAGGCCCTGATGAGAATAAACATACTTGGCTCTTTTGGGACTTAAAATTGCATTGGGTTGGCAGTAGAGGAGATGCTTCAGCTAAAAGTCAAAGCTTTTAAAGACACTGATTCTGATCCTCTGCTCCATTGCACATTTTTCACACTGATGTAGCTCCACAGGGCTGCTTTGTCTCTTGTCAGCTGGCAACAAGTGAGGAGAATATAAACGGCCTGTGGCATTAGGACAGTTTGATTGGTGTTTTTATAGTTACTTGTGTAGAATAGTATTGTTGATTAGGTTCACTATTATCCAGCTAACTATTAGCTACTACAGTTTTAAGGCAGTGTTTACCCCCAAAAGCTAGTATTTGCTATGTCAAGAGTTATTACTAGTATTGGTATAACCTTAGCGTTAGCAATATTTCTGCCAGGAAATAAATGCTTGTCTTTATTTGTCAGTAAACATTGGCATGTAAATAACATGAACATTATGCATTGATTTCTATGGATTCATGTCTCTAGAACTGCCTAATATTTATCTTCCCCTACAATAAGAAATGAGATAGAGTTGAACTTGATGAAGTTGATATTCCAGTGTTAGATTTATTATTTGAGTGTGTGAGAATTCTTGGAAATGTGTATCTGATTAAACTGAGCCTCATTTCGGGTGTACATTTTACTAATAGTAGAGGGAAATTTCCATTGTTAGAAAATCTGGAGGCTTCCTTTCATGAGAAGTGCTCTGAAAATGAAGAAGTGTGATGCTCGTCGGAGATAGGAAGTATTAATCAGCCTAAATCGCTGTGCAGATCTGTAGGAGTTGATTTGTAGCCAGTATCTGCAACATAAACTGCAGGGTTCAGTTTGCAAACACTGTTGTGAACCAGAGCCTGCAGGGTTTGCCGAGCTCCGGTTACTGTCATTGCTCCTAGTACGGCTTATTATCCTGTCACAGAAGATGTAAGAAAATCCATCTCTCTGTTTTAAACATGATAAGCCTTTGTCACCTACAATGCAATTAATGTTAAAAATAGAAGAGTGCTGATGATAAGATTGTGACTTGCAGGCAACGAGCCATTGTCCAAGCACCAGAGACTTATCTGGAGGGCCAGTCAGCCTACAGAGTTTGCTGTCAGTTTGCTGATTGCCATTTCTCTCAGAGTTTGATGAAATATTCATGTCTTTGCTCTGCTCTCTACAAGCACTATTGATTTCTTGTATAAACGCAGCTATATTTAGTCTAGACAAATGGAATGTGGATTGCTGCTGAATAAATGGGATGAAAGGCTGGGGGTTTGCCTGTCCGTTTCTCTTGGTCTGTGGCAATTATTTATAATCAAGAGTAGTTTTTGTAAGTTAAAAGTGATTTTTTATAATTTAGTGATTAGTCTCAGAACAAAAGTAAGCACTTAGACACAATCATTCTGTTGGGATAGCAGGTTAAGAAGGCAAATTATGCTCTGAGGTTTACAATCACAGTTACTAGGATTTTTTTTTTAAAAAGGTCCCAGATAATTGTATGTTTCCAGAAATTTGAGAAGAAAATAATGGGATCAGTAGAAGAGATTTGGTGCCTCATCTCTTCTTTTTATAAAACTTGTTACTAATACATTTGATCACGCAGTTAGAATTCTCTCCATTTGCTGCAGTTTCAACTTTTGCTGTTTCATATTTACCGCTCCTGCTTGTTACAATATTTCTGAGTCATTTTGGTTTTCTCCTTGAAAACAAATAGCAGAGCAAAAGGAGAAAATACGCTGAAAATCTTGTTCCCTAGTCATTTCCCACAGCATGTTTGTTTTCAGTTAATAATAATAATTTCCCTATGAAGATAGTAGAGCAGTAGGAACGGGAGTGAATGTGTTTGTGTTCCACTGTCCTCTCGTGGATGGAATCAGAACTGCTGAGCTTTAGGAGAGACAGTTGCTATTTATTTTCCTCTTGTAGAAATGTTACTTGCTAGTTTTTTGTTCTTTTAAAATGGATAGTCACACTCAAGTCTCTTCACTAAGTGTGAAAACCTGAGCTGTAAATGTGTTGTAGTGAAAATCATCAAATCTCTCTTTTATGCTGCTTTTTAGTCCCTTCCATTTAAATAAGGAGCTAGAAAAGCACAGGAATACTTTAATGCTGGATTAACAATATATACCATTGCTGCAACAAATTGGAATAATTCAAATGTTTTCATTTTCTTACAAGTCATATGCAGTGTATTATGTCTAATCCACTCCAGGCATGATGGTTACTTTTCAAAAAGCTGTATTAAAACTCGTCTTTTTTTGTGTCAAATTATTTTTCTGCAACTATGTTATTCCTGTATCTCTACCAGTTATATTTACATGGGGTAGCTGTTCACGTGTAACATCATCCTCAGAAAATGTACATGCTAGCTTTGGAAAATCTCTTGCAGTGCAGTGAGAACTGAAGTCCTTCATCTTACACTGAAGAAGCACCCTGAGTGTTTATTGTGAAGCGTTAATGGTGACTACGAGATTCTCATAAATATTGCTTCCTTAGGCTGTGACATGGTTTTAGAACTGGGTTGCTTGATCGTCTGTTTAGCAGAATATTAATCTGAGAGTATTTTTGCTGAGAATGGAAACAAAATGATAAAACTATTTGTAAAATCTCCAGTTGCTAGTAGGGATGTCTGAAGTTTCCATACAGCATGGATTGCATTAGTGTTTTGTTAGTTCTTTGAGTGAAAATGGTCTTTTCCCCTGTAGGAATGATCTCTGTTGTCCTTCTCCAGTTATATTTAATATATACATGTTCTGTTGTTTTCTTCCCACAGTGGATGTGAAGTCGGAGGTTCCCGTGGGATTAGAGCCTATCTCACCATTAGACTTGCGAACTGATCTCAGGATGATGGTTCCCATGGTGGACCCAATTATGCGTGAAAAGCAGCTACAGCAGGAACTACTTCTGATCCAGCAGCAGCAGCAAATTCAGAAACAACTTCTGATTGCAGAATTTCAGAAGCAGCATGAAAACCTGACCCGCCAGCATCAGGCCCAGCTCCAGGAGCACATAAAGGTAGCAACATTTTTCATATATCCCTTACTTTATCTGCAAACTGAATATGCTTATACAGACATGAAAAGGGAACGTGCCTGAAAGGTTCACTGTGACTGAGAGATAGTGTTTGAGTGCTTATTTCTCTCTATTTGAGTGATAAAAGGCCTTTCAAGCAAAACTGCTAGCACCTAGCAGCAAGTTGCTCACAGCAAACCAAGACTGTGAGAATCATCAAGCTCATGAAGCCACCACCTCCATAGAACATCAAACTATCTATTTTACAAAGCTGGATTTTCAGTCAGACTTCAATATGTCTATATTTTCTGTATGTGCAGTTTTGGGGGTATCAACAGACTGCTTTTTTGGGCCATTGCTTGAGTTTGTGCCCACAAATCAAATTGATAGGCAAGTGTGTAGTATTTGCATTTGTAAAATAAAGGCAAGTTGTGAAAGTGTTGTGTTTTCACTCTTCTCTGAGCTGCCTCATATAATGTAAAAAGAAAATTATTCATGAGATTACATGCACTATGATAGGGTTGCTGTAATCGATTTTGACTGGGAATTTATGATCTTGCCTTTCTTTTCATTTTTTTGGTCTCATCTATTTGCTATTCTGCTACTGTGCTAAGCTTCCGCTCGATGAAGCTGACAAACGAAGCAGAGCACAGCAGCCAGAGCTGGGTGATGGACTGGCAAAGAACCCGGTGCAGTTTCCAGGCATTTTTGCCAAAAGAGAAGGAAGTGAAACCAGAGCAGCAGGCTGCTACCTGACGTTAAGGTTCATTTTAGTGACAGCCAGTAATGCATTATCCTGCTTAAAAGACTGGGGAAGGTCGGTTAAGAGATGAAAAGAAGTCTAAGCACAAAAGCTGATATTCAGTTATTCAAGGGGGTTGTGTTAGCCAGGGCTGACCTAGAAAACAGTGCAAACTGCACTTTCTCATGTCTTTTTGTTCTGTGCAAGTTACAACAGGAACTCCTAGCCATTAAACAACAGCAAGAACTCCTTGAAAAAGAGCAGAAACTGGAGCAGCAGAGACAAGAGCAGGAACTGGAGAGGCATCGCAGGGAACAACAGCTTCCTCCCCTCCGAGGCAAAGAAAGAGGCCGAGAAAGTAAGAGCCAATGTACCATGAATCCTAAGAAGAAATTGATCTGTTCCCCTTCGCCTTCTCCCAGTGTAAACGGATGATGAACAGGAACCTGAAGCCTATTATTGTGTGAAATACGCAACTAGAGAAGTCGAGGCAGTGCTTGCAGAAAGGCAGGGCTGCCTGTTGCATCCGCAGAAACACATTGCTGGTTTGTGTGCAGACTTGGAGGACTGTAGGAAAGCTCATTTTGACAGGCCTGTGTATATGCCTTGCAGGAATTTAGCTCTTTTTATAAAGGAGGAGGGAATTTGAAAGCCTAAAGCTCCACTTGAGAACTTATTTCTGAAGAGCTTATTTCCCAATTCAGAAATCACTACAAAACAGCAAAAAAATAAAATTACTTGCTGATTAACTAATTTTTGTTTTGTTTAAAGAGTGAAAATATAATGAAATATTTAAGAATGTCTTTGGCTGACACTTCTGAATACTTTTTCAAACTGCCTTGTGTTTATTCTTGAGGCCATTCGATCAGGCCCAACCAAGAGTTATTTCTAGCTCATACATAGCTCTAAGGCAAATGACAGATAGAAAGGATACCTTTGGAATTTGGTGCACACTAGGGGGAGACAGATACAAATAATTCTCCTTACAGAGGTCAGTTTAAAAATCAGATTGAAGTACATTGTGAAGGTATTCAAAATGAAGCTGCCAGGAGCAGATATTGTTACCTGCCCTGCTAAATGACGACGAGAATTAACTGACAAAGATCAAAGCAAAATAAGAGCTGTATGTTATGCTCCTGCATTTTTGTCTTGGGTGTGGTTCAACAGTTATAGGTGTACCATATTGTAGGCTTCAGAAATTAAGGTGTCCATGGTGCTTCCAATAATTTGGTGAAAGCATCACCAGCCTGTTGACCCAGCAGCGGCAGAGTGGCAGAAACTGCAGGAACAAAAAGTTCCTCTAAATGGTATGAAAAATCAGCCTCCATGTAAACAGTTGGCCTTTATTAGTGCTCCCACCAAAGGAAGAGCATCAATGTGAACTCACTGGTTCCCTTCTTAGTTTGGCTTGCTGGGTGACTGTTCAGTACGTAGAAGACAGACAAGCAACACTTGTGAACCCCCAGCCCCAGCGTTTGCTGCTATTGCTGATCTACTTAATGAGTAGAGGAGGGAAGGAAGGTGTGGGGAGGGGAGTTAGGGTCTGAAGCTGAGGGGTAGCAGAGATATTTTATGGGGACTAGGTCACAGGGGTACATGCTCACCAGCTAGCTGTGCTGTGTCAAGTTTGGGTAACAACTTATAGTATCAGCACGCCTTAGTGCTGCTGCTTTCAAAGAAGTTTTTTCTTCCCTTTTTTGTCACTGTTTATGGAAAACTGGAAGAAGCTTTTTCTTTTTCTTGCCTTTTGTTATGAAGAGTATTATGGCTGTGAGTAAAGAAGCACGTCCCATGCTGCAAGTAGGAATTGGCAGTTTAACTGGACATTGGCACGCCCTACTTGTACTGTATTGAGCTAGTCACCGAGAGAGGTCAAAACACACTGTCTTTCTGTCTTTTCAGTCTTTCTGTTGTTTCTTTGTCATAAGAATAGAGTTATCAATTAAGACTCATGTTTCAGACTGCAGTCTGTCTTCCAGACATCACAGGTACAGGCTCTTGAATAAAAAGGCTCACTACTGCCTCTTTCCGCAGCGTTCCACTCGTAACCAAGACTGTGTTCAGAGAGCAATTTTGCCGTGCTATTACTGTTACTTTACTGAAAGAAAAAACATTTACCGCAAACTCAAAGTGACCTTTTTCACTATCTTTCAAGTTCTATCCTTGGTTTTGTATCCGGGAACTATTAGGAAATAATTTAAATTCCTTAGATACATCTGGCCCTGGATAAATGGCCTAATATACTGTTGAAATATTCCTTGTGACTTCACTGCATTTCTAGGTGATGGCCAACTTCAGTCTTCTAGAGAGAAACACTTAGTCCAAATGTTACCTCATTTTGACTGATTTCCACCAATATTTTTTATAGTTTACAACACTTCTAGCAGCAAGACACGGGGGTTTTTTTGTATTTGGTTTTTTGTTTTCTTTAAAAATATAATTTTTAAAGTAAATATGTGTTTAATTCTGTGTGTCTTAGGAGCAGTGGCCAGTACAGAAGTGAAGCAGAAACTTCAAGAGTTCCTACTGAGTAAATCGGCAACAAAAGACTCTCCATCAAACGGGAAGAATCATTCCATCAGCCGCCACCCCAAGCTCTGGTACACGTATGTTCGTTATTAAGCTGTTTCCTTGCCTCATTGAGGTATCTGTTAAAACTTGCCAGAATGCTTCTCCACCAGGGGTATGAAGAGTCTGCCTCTGGAAGAAGACAGGAATTCAACCATGAAGTTAGCAAAAACCTGAAGTGTAATATTTCAGGTTGACTGAAGAGTACTTGGTGTTCAGTTATGAGAGCTATACAGAACAACATGCAGAAATTCGTATAAACTTTTTATTTCAACTGCTTCATCTCTTGATGCTATCACCAATTTTACAAGTATACCTGTCAATTTCCCAAGTCTCTTCAATTTTTTTGCAGTTAGAAACACTTTGTGTTTGATCTACTTGGATTTCCAGTCAATCACAAAACTAGTTTCTTCTTGAACAGTTGCGTCTTTCCAGTGAAGTTACTTGAATGGTGTACATAACTCACGAGGATTTTGAGAGGGATAGTGGTCATTTAACCTAATCTGATGGATTTTAGTATCCAAAACTGCATATTCTTACCATGCCTTGGCCTTGATAAGAATCTGCTTAGACCATTGAAACAAATTATTTCGTTGAGTCCTGTAATGGGCCTATCAACATTTTAAGAGTTTACTGGGTTTATAGTTTTTACAATTTTTTTTTTAATTAATTCCTTTTTCATTTCCTTATTACAACAGATACATACATTAATCCAACAAAATAAACTCTGGCTGCATTTCTGAAAGACTTGACCTTCAGTGGGACAAACAGAAATGCATATGGTACAACAGATTTCCGCCTAGTGCTTGTTCTTTTTAAAAAGCATTACTGAAGGCTGCCCTTGGAGTTCCCACTCTGAGCTAATCAGAGCATTGTGGTAACATGATGTAATATGTAGTTATGTTGTTTCTGGTGGAGATACAATACTTAATAATATTTTTTTCCAATAATGTGTAAAATTCACTTGAGTATGTAAGATTTCTGGACCAATAATCTGATCTTAGTGCTGAGTCTTCAGATGAGTGAGAACAAGGAGCTCTGCAAAAGATGTCTTTGGCCACACTAGGGAAAGCTATGCTTCCTCTCACAATATTAGTGTCCCTTTTGAGAGAGACATATTTTTGATTAACCACACTACATTGGAAAGATAGGGAGAGACTCTGTAAAAGGCCAAGTAAAATTATGTTTAGATAAACACATGAAATAAACATGAAATTGATAAACATGAAATTGAGAAAAATTATTTCCCTTCTTTCCCTCTCTTCCCCTCTAAATAGAAAAATTGACAAAAAAAAAAAAAAGAGCCCTGTCTTGAGCCAGATGATGCAATTTCTTTGCAATTTGCAGTTTCCGTGTTCAGAAAGATCTGCCCACACAATTTCTTTCATTCAGCAGTTGTCAGAAAGCACTCTTCAGCTTGGAGCTTCTCTGTTGACGTGTGTGCTACGTGCTGCAGTTGTGTGCTCACAGAACTTACAAACTGAACTTAAATACAAGGTTTTATTCACCTTGTCCACTAAATAGTTTGTCTTTTTTTTTTCCCCCTCCACCCCCCAACAGATAATAATAACTCAGTATTTCTGGTTAGTTTTATACAAGCCCTCCTGCCCTGAAACCCCCCACATTTTGATAGAAGAAACTGGATCAATGTACATCTATTTGTATGTAATAAACAAGTCTTAAATGTCTTTTGCTGTGCTGCAGCTGGTTCATATTAAAATGCAACAATCTAAAATGGTCAGTTCTCCAAACTGGTGACAGATCCTGTCTGTAGGTCAACATGACTCTTATCCTATGTGACTTCTATAATGAGTGCAAAAAGAGCGTTCTTGGGAATCCCGAGGAGTTCCATAACTTACTGTAAAAGTGAAATTGGTTACATGAGCCTGTGGTTTGTGCACACTTAGAGGAACAAGAACGTAAACACAGCTGAGACGTGTACAACATGTGTAGATAGTTACTGCTGGTCACCTGAGTGACTACTAATTTGTGACCTCTCTGTGTCTGCTGCAGGGCTGCCCACCATACCTCACTGGATCAAAGCTCTCCACCCCTGAGTGGGGCCTCGCCACCGTACAAATACACTTTACCAGGAGCGCAGGATGCCAAGGATGATTTTCCACTTCGTAAAACGGGTGAGTTAGCATAGTTTATTCGAGCCCCTTATCCAGCAATACTCCCACCCTTTATTTTAACCAGGCTTTCCATCAGTAAGGCATGTCTCATAATCCACAAAGCCTGTTCAGGATGATATTATGAGTAAGTTCAAAGATCCAGATGGCATCTTTACAAGGTTGGACTGACCACATGGTATCAAGAGTCGGTGTTTCCCAGTGCTAACAGCTAGTGCAGGCTTCAATCCTGATACATTTCATTTCTGAACAGACCATCATTTCACGGATCTTTTATGCCATTGTTTTCTTTGTGTCAATATTACTTCTGGGCTTAAGATTTCTCTCTCTCTTTTGCATGTTAGATACAGTATCTGTCTTCGGATGGTATGCTGTTTTTAGACTATGTTTTTGAGGACATTTTGAGGGGAGTTCATAGAAAGAGGAGGAATTGAATAATACTATGTTTTGTGTCACTGGTTGTCAAAATTTGTATTCATATGCGCATACACACCTACATTTGTGTGTGCCTTTTACACATCGGAATGTGTAATATTGTACAAAAAAATGTTCATTTCATAGTTTCAGAATGTTTCAGAAGATTTAGCAAATGAGCCTTTTTTCTTGAAAGCAGGTGGACTGTATACTTGACTTTTTCTGCACCATAAAGAAAGTTAGAAGGATGGTGGTGGAGTCCATGTGACTTGCCTCAGGTCCTTGGTGCAGTGACCGGTATCCAGGAATGCGGGGAGACACTAAGAGGAGGGAAAAAAAAAGAAACGAAAACATTAGATCGCTTATTGCATGAGTCTGCTGTTGAGTGATATAGTTACATTCAGAGGGAAAGTCTGACCCCCTACTGTGCTAACAGCCTTTGAATGTGATTTAGCCACTGGGAGATTGAAAACTTACTGCAAAACTGGTACTGACTGAAAAGAAGTGGCATTTGAACCAGCATACATTCAGAAAGAAAATCCAGTCTGTATCTAATACTTTGGGGCAGACTCTATAAGCTCATATTATATCCCCAAATATTTTTGAAGGAATGAAAGCAGGAAAAGCAAAATGCTAATTTATTCTAGCTGAATTACTCTTTGTACAATATGGTGGCAATATAACAAGATTCTATAAAATCTTGTACAGGCTATTCAGTCACAATAAGCCCTTATGTGGTTCTCTGCTTAATACCACTGTACAGCTTATATTTTCTATGCCAAGAGAACATACATTTTCATTTTTTAAACAAAAGGATACACTCTACATCTTCTAAATGGTGTGAATTCATCTACATGTTTTTGAAATGCAAGTTTTAATTTTTCATCTGTGTTTATATATCTTAAGTGTTATGATTGATATTTATGATGTGTCAGACTGTTGATCTGTAAAACAAAACATTTTCAAACATTGTAACAGTAAAGTTCTCGTGCAGCTGCTAATACTTTTATATCTCTGTGGGGGTTTCAAAATATTCCTTAATTCAATTCCCATTGTCTGCATAAGAGGACTATAATATAATTAAATCCAGATGTTTTCTATATGTTATTCCAAATATTTGGGCATGCAATGCATCAGTTCCAAAATGGAACAAAGGACATGATGACTCTCTGAAAAGATATCTACAGAACAAATAGACAAATAATAATATAATCATTAGCATAACCGTTTCTATGACATTTACATAGTGATTCAGATAAGTAAATATAAATGAAGTGTACAGCATGTTGTATGTTAGCAAGGGAGTATATTTGATAGCTCTCCACATCCGTGAAAATAGCAACTGTTAAATAACGTCTTTACACGTCCGATCTCACTGTATGCTAGAGTTGTTTCATTCCAGCCTTTAGCAACTTCTCCACAAAGGTTGCTATGATTGTTCATCAGGTTGAGACTAAAAGCAACAGGAACCAGATCGACACAAGTCAAATGACCCTAAACTGGTCTGGGTGGTTATAGGGCTATCCTCCAGGCAGAGGGGACATTGTGGAGCCTGTGTCATCCTCATGGGACCTTACTAGACAAAGATGTCCCACGAACACTCATGTATATGGACAGGCTAGGAGCCTGCAGAAATCTGACCTTTGCCATGAGGGGTGAACCTCTTTTCCTTTCCTTTCCTTTAGGCTATGAACGCTTATTGCCGCTGGCTCCTGGTAAACCCTCTGTGGTGCTGAACCTGCATGAAGTCAGCAATTCATATGAAAGCAAACCTCACATTCCTTTCAGCCTTAAGAAAGGAATACCTGTTGTGGGTTTTAATCACGGCTTTGTTTTGCTTCTCAATTTCATATTTCGTATTCGTACTATAAATACAGAAGTATCTTTCTCTTCTCCAACCTTAATATAATGCTCTTGGAAGATAATTCTGGTTGAACCAGTTACTGTAAGATCAGATTTAATGGGCAGCAAAGCTGAATGATTCTCTCCTGACATCCTAATGTGTTTTTCAATGCTGAGGGAACAGTGAGTGTCACACAGGCATTGTAAATCATGAGCTTTGCTTGCTCACATTCTTGTTCAGTAATCTATTTAACCTTTGCTTAATTAGTCCTGGAGTGGCATCTCCATATTAATCTTAAAAATTAATTCAGAGTCTGTGTTAAAGAGGAAAATATTCTGTGCAACTTTTCTACCATCTAGAATGATGGGAAAGACAGATGACTAAGGAGACACTTAACAGTCTTGCTGCTTGTATGTTTACAGTTAGGTACCAGAGTTAATATCTAGTGCAGTGACTATAGCTACTCAGTAATTCTCTCAGCCATGCGGATTATTCCTTTCCATACAAGATGCAGCAGAACTTGTCAGCAGCAGGCTTCACACAGCTTAGCTGCGTGGAAGGTTGGGACTGTCTAGGGGCTAGAGGCCAGGATATGCTGCTCTTTGCACAGCTGCATTCAGATGCTCGTGTGTTGACAGACTTTCAGAAGAGCAGAGCAAGGGGAGCTGTTGCTTAATTGGACAGATAAATATACCATAAAGCGAAGCTGCACATCTGTAACTGAGAGTTAGAATTTAGCCTAAACAGCGTAAGATCAAATTTTAAAAATGCCCACAACTTTCACCATGGATACCAGTCCTAACGTGTGTTTTCTGTAAAGCACCCAGAAGCCTGAGCAGCACATGGCTCATTAACTTTCAATGAGACTAATGCATCTAAATTACCCAGAGAGGTTTGAAAATTCCTCCCCATTACTGAACATTTTTGAAATTCATACTGACTGTTTTAAGAGTTCTGATGGGAGCTGTGCACTTTTGACAACCCCATCATTTAACATGGGGAACTTTTGATTGCTGATCTCCAGAAGTCTATCTATCCAGGAAAATATTTCTTTAATGAGGGTGCTGTAGAACTAATGAAAATGTAGCAAACAACATGGGTTTGATAAGGTAGAAGTTCATTTCAAAGGGAGTTTTCTTTGAGTCTTGGGTGTTTTGGTTTCTTTTACCTTGTCTAAATAAATGCAGAAATTCTGGCAAATGGCTATAACATTTGCCTTCTCTTCAACCTGTAGCATTTTCTGTGAACAAGTGTTGATGCAAACCAGCAAAAGCCAGTAAATTTCAGTAAAGATGAGCTCTCTAACCAAAGCTGCATGCATTTTTAAAATGTTGCTATAGATGGAATTTCTGCATTTTATCTCATGTTTTGGCTTTTGTTGGAAGAAATTCCCGGGGTCATCATCATATCAAGCATAAACTGCTTTTTCTTTCCTGAGTTTAGCACAATCATGGCAGGATGGGAATGTCAATTAGTATTTCTATTTATTTTGGGTTTATGCCTGTTGAATCTTTCCTTGCTGATGGAGTTGTAACCTTACAACTTGCATTTTGCTTCGGGATATGCAGATCGCTCACGATAGTACTGCTTCAGAAGATGTTTGTATCTTGCTTTCCAAAAATTAGAAGCATGCTCAATTGAAATACAGCATGGGTTTTTTAAAATAGCAAATAGTCCAAGGTTCTTGCTTGAAGGGGCGGAAATTATGTAATTTCATACAGGAAAAAAGAGGAGATGAAGGATTGTTTAATATTGTGATGAAAGAGAGGAAGGAGGCTGTGCCGCACTGTCATGAAGATCACTTTGTAGAAACCATATTAGGTTAACCTGATTAGGCAGTAGAATAACAGCAGAGCTCTTGCGTAATGAGACGGAAAGATTCCTGAATGAGAGCTCAGCAGATGTAATTTTTTAGAAGAAGAAATGAGTTAGAATATTTCCTTACCATTATTCTTTCTGCACTTAGTGACTCAATAATTCACTGCTGCAGTCGACACTGAGAAGAAAAATATTTTGTGAGTGAAAGTTTTTCTCTTTCTCTTTTGTGCCACCAAATTCCATTTCTGTTTGTATTTTCTAGGAAAACACACTCCTGTGAAGTAACAGTGTATGAAAAGGCTGGTTTTCTTTTGGTCTTTGGTAAAAAAAAAAATACTTAGAGGATGAAAACCCCTCAATTACCATGTCTGCCAAAATGAAGAAGTCAAGCTCAGTAGAGAGAAGCGTCATTTTTTCTCTGAATTTATGAGTGAGGACAATAAATGGGAGAGGCACTTTGTTTATTGAAGCAGGGACGCAAGGCAAACATGATATGATTCTCCGCATTTTATCCCATTTTTCATGGATGCCAAACATTCTTGCCTCTCATAGTCCTTGTTTTCCTGGATGAAGGAAGGGTCTTGACAAATTTGGACTAGGTGATGTGCCCAAAGGAAATCACCAGTGCTTATGAGAGAGGGGGGTGGACTAAAAAAGTGTCCTTATTCACAGCCCTTCTTTTTCTTGACTTCTCTTCCCATTAATCACCAGACCTTTTTAGCCTCTAAATTCACTATCAGTAACTTGAGAGGGCATAATTAGTTATAAGAAGTTTTAGAGAAGAAACTTTCACTTGCAATTGAAGAGTGAATCTGAAGCAAACCGTAGTTAACAGCTTCTTCTGTGTTCATGTAATGAAAAGGCCAAAACAGAGTTCAGCCCCTGGGAGCCAGCAGCTCTAAGAGGATGTAATCCCATCATAGCTACGGTGCCAGGCTGTAGTCATCTCGGGTCCATCAGGGTTCTGCAGCCTTCTAAGCTGGGGTGGAGGAGGGATGCCCTGTCACTAATTTAGCTCATGTTAGAGGGGAAATTTTTTGAGATAGCTTAAGACTAAATAAAAATGAATGCCAGGGTAGGCTTAATGATCCTGTCAGAGAGAAAAGATCTTGTGTAGGTGTGCTTTGGTATCATGCAAGTTGCCAGGGCCTGCACCAGGATTCAACAGGAGTCATGACCAAGGTGGTTGCTGTAAGGACTGTTATGGGCTTCCATCAGTGTAAGATTGTTCCTCTAACGTATTTTATTTAACACTTACTTTTAATTGCAGGAAGCGAAGACATTACACATGAGTGATTCTTATTCAGTTTCAAGATGACCTGGATAAAGGTTTTTCACTGTATTTCTGTTTTCGCAAAAAATCATGACTTGTATATACATCATTATCTGTTGTGCTAGATATCAGACCTTCTTGGTGGCTAGACTAATTATACAATCTTGGTCAAAACACTGTCTTAGTTCTCCTTTTACCACCCAGTGCATAGCCAAAATGGAATTACGAAGTTCTGCTTCATGTTGTTACATAAAGGTTTTCTTGCAGAAACGGTGTATGTTTTCTGAAATGTTTTATAAATTAGCATTAACAAGTAGCTTGCCTAACCTTCTGATAAGCGGGTAATCAGATACTAGACATCTTTTTGCCTTTTGAACCTAAAGAAAACAGCTTAAATAAGGAGCAGGGAACAGTCCCAAAAACTAAAGCATTTTAAGAGCATAATGTCCATTGAAAATGAAGAGGAATGCTTTTAATGGGTATTTTAGAGTCTATTCCCTCTGGATAAATAAGTTACAAAATACTTCATATAAAATCTGAGACTCTTTGAAGTCAGTAGAAACTGTCCTGTTTGATTTCAGTGGGACTAGGATTTTTCTGCCACTGTGTCTAGGGCAGGGACAGTTGAAAACTTTTAGAAAAGTAAACGAGAACATCTAAAAGATGGCAAAAAGAGAGAAACAGAGAAGTGAAAAGTGGAAATCACATGGTATCAGATCATCCAAAATAGATGTTGGTTAGTAAAGATTGCACTTCTTCAAACTCCTGCAAAATATAGTTTCACTGAAAAATCTGTTCTAAACCCACAACTCTAATTAAGGGTTTTAGCTGCCAAATAACATGTTCTGGCTAAAGCCAAGTAAGTATTACAGAGCCATTCATGAACAACGGCATAAGCTTTGTACTTTGCTTTTGATTTTCTCATGGGAAAGTAATATAAATGAGAGTGATACCTCCCTGTTGGCTTTAACTGTTAGAAATGCAAAGCATGCTGAAATTGTACATAATTCTCTTCCAAAGGAAAGGAAATAGCATTTCAATGGTTTTCCTCAGTGTCTCGTTGAGTTATGGTGGTGCACAATTATTCCTGTTAAATTACTCTACCAGATGGAAGGTTACATTGTATATTTAGCTAATTAAGTTGTAGGGTAGTGGAATTCTATCCCAGAGCATAAAGAACCTATCTAAAAGGAAACTTGTTTTAATTCAGTTTCGTTCTGAAGGTGCAGTGTCAACGTCTAATTAAGACTTCAAGCAGGTGGGGTTTTTCTCCTCGCTTCACTTGATGTGGAGAGATCCCGTCACCATGCCTACAGAAGTTACACAAACATGTTTTGAAAGTCCAAACAACTTTGGGGCCAATTTTATCTTCATTTGTCTTCAGTGGAGCTGAAATGCCTTCCTACTCTTGAGCTGAATTTGGCCCAGAGTTCTCATCTGCTAGGACAGCAAGATACACTGTGTTTTGGTTGCTTTTGTTTTCTTGGCATCCTGTACTTTATGTTGCCTTTGGACAACTCTCAGAGTATGCTTCGGCAATCAAGACCTGCCCTGCTCTCATCTGCTGATGACATTGATGCCTTGTTAAACTAGGGGAGAAGGTGATGGTGTTTCATCATGAATTTCTGAAGGTTGATGAATTATTAGATTATACTTTTTGCCCGCCATCAGTGAGTTATCACTGCTGTATATTTTCCTAGGTTAAAAATCAATGGAATTTAATCACCCTGTAAACAGATTCTCTCTTGTATGAGGGTGGGGGAACAACATAATCATGAATATGATTATTCTGTAACAAATAAATCATGTATCTAGGGGTCAGATTGTGACCCCACAAAAAACTCGACTTTTGGGGCTAGGGGGTTATCTTTGGTACTTCTTCACTGAAGAAGGTATTTTTTCTTGTGCAAAATTAGTGATTCAGTGGATGCTGGAGGAGGATTTAGGCTGAAGAGTGGGATTTGCTATATTTGCAGAAAGTATGATATTCTATTCGCATTGCTTCTTCCCAGCTAGAACTAGCTGGTGTATATAACTGGGAGTGTGGGTGAGAATAACCAATAGAGACCTAACCAGAAAGACTGCCTTTCATGCCTATCTAAATTTGGTTAGTACCATTCAAATGAGGGATGCCTTCTATTAAATGGCCCATTTCACCTCTACTTTCTCCTCTATACCTCTTGACAACTCAAATGTGATTTGGCTCCCATAGGTGCTATAAAAGTGCAAAAATATTACAGTTTGAAGATGTGCAGAGAAGATGAGAATCAATTTTAAAATATTCTTGTTCTTTTATTCTGTTTCAAGATAATACAGTATTATTTGCTTTTTAATCCCCTATTTATTCTTGGAAAATAGTTTAGATGGAATAAGACGACCTGACATAGCAATAATATGCCATGGTTTCAGCAGACTTGACATGTAACGAGGATTCAAGAGGCCCAGTGAAACCACAGCCTTATTGAAACCACTATATAGCCCAGTGGTGCAAATGCAATGAGATGCTGCTTCTGTGCTAAGGAATGGAATTTATTAAGAATTCTATTAAGACACCTGTTCTTTTGCCTCACAGGTTACTTGCAGAACAAATATCGAGAGGAAATGTATTGCACTGATCAGATTTTAATGAAAAATATAAAGAACTAATTCTGGCTAAATGCAATCAGTATGCTAAGTGATTCCTACATCTTACTTAATAAATCATTCCTGGAAAGATAACACTTGTTTGCATGGGTAACAAACCAGAAATTTTATTTCATACTGACTGCAGTGAGTAAGAAGGGAAAGTTAAATTTTTAAAACAGCTTCAGGGAATATTTCATTTTTGAACCTTCTTTAGGAAATCAATGAAAATTTGCTAATCTTGTTAAATTGGCTTCCTTAGCCTGAAGAGAACTGAAAGGCTGCGAGATCCCCTTTAATCTAATTAGCTCTTTTACCATGTGTTTCACTAAACCTGGTTTTTTATTTAGGGAGTGGATATTTACCTTAGTCTAAATAAATAAAGCATTCTACATTTTACAAAAGTAAAGTAAAGCAAAGGGCTAAAGGGTTTCGCATATGACCAGTGCTCCCCTTAAAGCAAATGGTTGTACAGGAAAACAGTTTTGGTATATGCTGAAAACACATTCAGTGATGCAAGCCAGAAAAACAAGAGTGTCTCCATCCTGTACTGCTGCTTCTGGTGCTCCCGCCTCGTTGGGACCACCCAGTGGTCAGGTCTGCGTAGTTCTTGGAAGAGCTTTAGAGGGCATGAGTAAATAGCTTTCGGTCTCATGAATCTAATTAAAACTCTTTCAGAAATGGCATTTTAAGTTACCAGAATTTAGAAATCACTGAACCTCCTGAACTGTACTGCATGCTGGTATCTCCCATTCTGTCAGCCAGTGGGGAGGGTGTCCCACATGTTCATTGTCTGGTATTGTCTTGTATCAGGACGTGGTCTGCTACATCAAATGTCAGTCAGTCGTGCATAAAAACAAAAAGTCACTGCTCATCTTGCCAATACCTAATATATTCAGCTATGTGGAGATGGCTGAAGCAGTCTGTGGCTGCCTACAGGAAGCCAGAGCAGAAGTCAGAAGCTCCATGCAGAGCAGAGACTATTTACATGTCTGCAAAAACCACATGCAGCAAAGGAAAGGCTGTGAGACCATTGGGACCCTCAGAAGGACAAACTCATTCCTAGCTCTCCACAAAGCTGCTGAGGTAGCTGGAAACAGTTTTGGTATCTGATCTGTGTTCTCAGCCTTCTGCCTGGCTTTGGTTGTGCTCGTAGTTCTGGTGAGGAAGACCAGACTTATCTCCTTGTTTGTCCTTTCTGATGGTGAATAGGAATATCTTGTGCCTTTCATTCTACCTACACCCTGAGGGGGAAACCTGGAAAGTTTCTCCCTAGCCCACTACCCCCAGACTACCTTCTTAGGAACCTTAGATGGACTTCTCTTGGCTGTTAGTGCTAGAAACAAACTTGACAAAGGATAAGCCAGTGATATGCTGGTAGTACAACCATCGTGCTAACCAGTACCATCTCATTATTTCCTCTTGTACCTCTGTTGCTCTACACTCATCATCATCCTTTTCTCCTGTACCTTAGACTCTAATCTATTTCAGGCATGGCCTGTCATGGTTGTGTGTTGTAAAGCACATAATGCTTATCTGTGTATCGGTCTCTAGTGCAATAGTATAATAAATAACAATCTGTGTGGTGTGAAAAAAGAAAGATCCTTGACTATGTAGTGCTTTATTGATACTTTAATATATAAGGCAGGAAAAAACAATAACTCCTGCATGGAGTACAGCAATTCAAATCAGTATAATATGTGACCCTTCACAGCTTAAAAAAAAAAAAAGAAAAGACAGCTAAAGAAATATAGAATACCAGTAAAGATTTGCTTCAAGATCATGAAGTCTTTGTTTCTTAGTTGTTTATGTTGACTTAAATACTTAGAGAAGTCCAAGTTACTGTTTCAGAATGATCTTAGTGATAACAGCTGGTGCCTGGGCAATAGGGAGCAATTTATCATTCACAAGTAAGATGTGAATTTTGCCGCTGTTGCTCGTGCTGTTGTTGGAATCTTCATAGCCAAATTTAGCATCATTTACCTCGACCGTCCCACAGCTTTTCTAAGCCAGCCTGCCAGTGAGGAAAAGGAAATGCTTTCACTTTAGAGCCTTTCAAAGTCTGGACAAAAGCTCACTTTCTGTTCTTCAGGTTTCCTATATATGGCTTTAGCCTCGAGATGGGGACCTGCTTGCTATGCACCCTCTCCCATCCCCCATTTCCTGCCTGGGTTCATTAAATGCTGAAGTTGGCACAGTTCTGATACAAAAGTAGTACTGTGTTCCAGGAACCATCAGAAAGTAGTGCATTATTATCTTTTACATTCCCTTCATATATATGTACTCTCCGTATGCGTAGAAAGTATTTTTATCCCTTCTTCTTAAATATCTCTGTGTATTTAATAAAAAGAGACAGTGAAGCAAAGCCCTGTCAAAAAAAAAAAAAAAAACCAGCTCATTTGGTGGCAGTCTTGCCTCAGGCAAGATACTAGCTTTAATGCTAGTATCTGTAAATCGCTAATATTAAGCAAAATGGAGTATAGGACATAATGACTTCACCAAATCATTTTCCTATATGTCACGCTTGTGTTTCATTATGTTGTTTCTCAGGAGAGAACAGTTTTCTTTCACCTGATCAATGATGGTTGCAGTGATGAAATTAACATATACCTCTATAGAAGCCTGTATATTTTCCTTTTTTAACAGTACAGTTACTTACTCTTTATTGCTATATGAAGCTGCCATAAAAGATGAAAAATATCTTTGAGAAGCTGTCTGTGATCTTCACCTCAAACCAGTTTTCAATTCTGTAGAGATAATTACGAGTCATGCCAAGCAGTTAGGTAACCAATCCCTGGGTTGCCTGTGATATCTTCTGTTGTTGTTTAAGCTAATACTTTCTGTATCTTTCATACCTGTTTCTCTGTTACAGTCATTTAAAGAGTAATACCAGTTCATTACTACCAACACTAAAAAGAGAATGTCAGGTAGTAGCAATGAGACTGAACAAGCCACATTAGTGCAACATCTCATTATTTTAAATTATGTTGCACAGTTACATAAACAAAGTAATTTTCAGGCTAGTCTTTCCTGAAGTCCACTCGAGTTAATTGCTTGAATGGGTATCAACTGATTCACATAGAGATCAATGGCATGGGCTTTGATGGCCTTCAGAGAAAATAGCTGTGTCTTTCTGTTTTCTTGGTAACAAGACACTCTTAAATAATGTATTTTTTCCAAGTGCGAACTGATTATTAGTTGTTCAAGAGTGCTAAATGTAGTAGAAGTGCAAAGATTTGTGGAGCAAAGAGGCTAGGCAAATAGCGACCAATTAGGCCAGTATCAGATCTATACTGGTTCTTAGCAGTACTTTAGATGAATAGCCCAACCTGCCAGCCTACTGCTGCTGCAGTCCTGTTTTCCTCATCTGACACACTCCCAGCCACATGCTTGTTTTCTCTTGTCACTGGCTTTCTGGCCCCTTGGTCAGAGGATTCAGCCCACTATAGTTGCAGGAATCTAACACAACAAACCCCACCTTATCGAGCACCTCCAGTGCTTCAGAGAGGCCCCGTTTCCTCAGGAAGGTGAGATACAGGACATATCCTGTATGGGGTGGAATTAATCTAGTTTTGAGTCCTGGACCCCAGTGGGATGCTGGCTGTACAGAAAGTTAGCCATGTGCATTAATTATCTTGCTGAGTTAGTGTCTTGGTTTATGGTTGAACCACTGCATAAATAGACTGCATGAAGATCTTTTCTAAGATTTTGTGGTATTAATGGAGCAAAAAAAGGTTAATTCTCAGGGGCTTGTATCTGCATGAGGGAGCTACACTGCAGCCAGCCAGCGAGTAAAGCTTTAGCCTCAGAAGTTATTTGGCACTGGCTCCCTATGTGACACTTCCACATAGAGAATGCCTTTGGGTGATGAACATAGTCAGCCCTGGCAGTGGATTAATTAAAATGAGCAAAGCTGCTAATACTGTACAGCAGAAATACTTAGAGGGATGGCTAATGCAGAACAGTTATTTTGAGCATTATCGCTCCATAGACCACTTCTAAGAACCACTAGTTAAAGTATTGAACCTAATGCTCATTTCAAACTTAAGGCAGATCAATTATCATAATTCTTCACCATTTACCACTAAGGCTTTCCTAGTGCCTTACAAATGCTAGAGGAACAGTTTAATTAAAAAAAAAAAAAAGTTAGAAAAATTTGTTTTCACTTTTTGCTCACTATTTTTGCATTTCACAGTTTAAAGGATTAAAATAATTTCTAAATAATCTCATGTATGTGCTTTGGGGTAGTCTGTGTGTATATATGCATATACACATTTATAATTTTAATCCACAGCTCTATCCTTGAAGCTTAATTTTGCCTTTTTAACTATCCAAAGGCAGTTGACAGTTATAGATGTGTTACTCCTGCCTTCATGTAGGAGTGCACTGACCACATACGACTGCTGCTGTGGTCCATACTTGTTGCAGTCAACAATAATTCTTCTTCAGCGTCAGTGAGGCGGGATGGTACGGTCACACTTTAAGTCAATGCCGCAGATGGGTATCAAGAAACGCACCTCGCAGTTCTGCATTTTTTCTGTTGGAGTAAGCAAACATGCTCAAACTGGTTAAATGCATATATTTAGTGCACTGGAACTTGAATTCTTATTGCCAGCCATCAAATCCTAGCTGGTACCATGTTAGGAGCTGGCAGTGTGTCATGGGAGATGTTCAAGAAAGCCTGTCTTTGAAGTGAACACTCTTCAAACCTTGGCTTTGTTTTTAATTGGGAGGTTTATTTTATAATTTAGAAACCACTCTTCCCCATGCTGTTTTATTTTCAAATTTATTATTTCCACTTTAAAATTATCATCATCTTTCATGCAAGGACTGTCTTCTCAGATGCCTCATAATTGAGACATTGACATCAAAGTCTGCTTTCTCTGCTTCTGTGATTGATTCAGATGTAGAATATGATGGGAGTGTGGTAAAAATAGAAATGCAATCGCTGTGACTGAACATGAAACATTCATACAGAAGTTGAGCATTTCTTCAGCGAGTGTTGCAGAGGATTTGTATGACATTAGTCTGTCATGGTTATGGAAATAGTCTCCTAAATTTTAAGAATACAAAATAATATAAAACTATTAAGTGCAAAAGGAATGAACACCTTTTCTTCCAAGTGTCATTGTACCTGTGTGAGACCTGTGGTGAAAGCATGTAGTGTAATCTTAGCCTGTCCTTATATTTTCAGTTTCATAGTAAATTGTATCTCAGCTGACAAATCATTGATGGTCTTAATAATGGTAATAACTGATAAAAAATAAATTACTTGTTAGTATTGTTATTATTAAAGTTTTCCGGTGCTTTGCTCACCTGTGTATCTTGGTCTGAAATGTACTCAAGTCACAGACCACTTAGAAGGGAGCACTTGCCAAGAGAGATGTAGTACGTGGCAAAACCAGTGCACGACAGCAGGTACTGCAGCTTACAGCAGCACTCACAGTGTGGGCATTTCTAATGTCCCCATCCCCAAGGAAACAAGTAAGACAGCAGGAAATGGATGTATGATATTACATTTTGGGCAGGGACTGGAATTAGAAGTGTAGGATTGAGTTCCTGTTCCAAAGTGACAAATGGTATAAAGCTGAATTGAATGAAGATTTTATTAATTTGTTTTTCTGCTAACTCTTGCTCCTTCTTTTAGACTAGGCTTTGGCCTGTGGACAGGAGAGAGAGCTGATCCCAATTTCCATCTCTCTCTATTTTGAGATGCTGCTTTGCCAAGCCCCAGTTCCAGAAAGGGAAATACAAACAAATTCTATTCTACTATTATCTTTCACTAGCTCTTAGCAGTCTGTTCGATGTAGGGTTTACTTAGAAGAACAGATAAGTCAGTACATGAAACATTTTAACATGCTAAAAATATCACAAACCAAAAAGCACATCAGAGCTTCATCTCTGAACTTCATACGAAAAAAAGTGTTCATTTAGGAAACAAAGGTGGAACTTGCCCAAGGTGCATTAAATATAATCCTAGGTTTTCTGGGAATCAATCCTACTTCTTCGTTTTCAGAGCATATATTTTTCTGTGTAAATGTTCTTAGGACACTGTCATAAATCTGGTTGTTTGGTGTGTTACTCAGAAAACATTGAAGGTCTGTGCCTAAAATTGCTGACCAAGAAATGTTCTGCCAGCAAGGCTTGTCATAATTTATATTTCTAAGAGTAATCAAAAGGCACCAGTGGAGGCTTTTCTCTGTTTCTGTCATCAGACCATAATCTAGTTACAAGGTTACAAGTTCCAAGATATATTGCCATCTAAGTATTCACCTACAAGAGAGAGAAAAATTATGTAGAATAAAAGTTGCATTCATCTATAATTAATGCTTATGATATTAACAATAATTAATGGGTATCTTCAGAATTAAAATGGGATGAGAAAAATACTGGGGTCCAAAGCTTTTCAGCTCTTTTCCTCCCTTTACTAGCCTCCAGTCTGAAATGGAGTTGTATGAAGAAGAGCAGGATAGCTGGGGAGGATGGGCAGTAAACTCTCTGCCTCCAAGCTCCCTGTGGACCAGATAAGTCCTACAGGGAATGTCAGAGGTCCCTGACACAAAGCAGTAATTTGATTTTTAATAGTTTATTTTATTCTCTTTTTTTCCAGCTTCAGAGCCCAATTTGAAGGTACGTTCAAGGTTAAAACAAAAGGTGACAGAAAGGAGAAGCAGTCCTTTACTCAGGAGAAAGGATGGAAATGTTGTCAGTTCATTCAAGAAGCGACTCTTCGAGGTGACAGGTAATTAAGAATGGAGAGATTCTGTATCAGCTGCAGTTGCTCACAGAATAGTGGTGGTATTTTGGAACTGAAATGGTTTGCTAAACAAAAGGTTGTATCTTTTTTTTTCTGCTTTTTTTTCTTTCTGGAAAAGAAAACCATATGAAATAAGTGGTCTGTATGAATAGCTTGTAATCTACCACTTACTACAAAGTCAGTGTCAAGTTGAAAGCCATACTTTTAAACTAGGTTGGAAAACAGTACTTTACAACAGCAAGTACAAGAACAAATAAATGATCGATTGTTGGTGGCAATGGACATTAAAGGAGAAAACAAGAATAGTCTGTTCCCTTAATTTGTGTCTTCTGTACGTGGCCAACATTTTGAGTCTTGTATATCCCACTTCCCATCTCCCATGGAAAATGAAGATTCTAATAGCAGGTGCGGAAACACCTATCTGGTATTGGTTAGGTTGATCAAGGACCTTTTGGAGTGTTGTGTTTGCTCCTGTCCCTCTGGTTTCTCTTGTTTGAAAATGTCAAGATTAGGTGGTTTTGATGTAAGGGCTCACTAAGCTGTTTTTTGAGAAGAAAGAGTTGAAACGTTTAAATGTTCAGTGGCATATTGCTGGTCATAGCAGATAGCAAGGGTTCTTAGTAATTGAAAGGGAACTTTTAGGGTGTAAAAGTACAGAATTACGTATATAGAGAAGAATAAAAGGGGAAGAAAGCCAAGTAAAAATTTGTCATCAAGTAGTGTTTGTTTTCTTGCCCTGGAACTTAAAAAGTGACAGGGTGGGTAAACCATGGACGTTAAGGCTTTCTTTCACTTGTTTGGTATTGCAGAGTGGTAAACTTTGTCACATGTATTATTTTGAAGAATTGCACCTGAGTTCCCAAACAGCCTAAAGTCCTCTCATATTTAGCCCTTAGGATTAGTTTGCTGCCAAGGCCTTATCTGCTGATTTGAAAGAAAAGAGTATTTACTGTATTTGGCCTCATTCTGAAGTTTCTTGCTTTGACTTTGCATCAATATTTGGTAGCCTCGTGGCTTGTTCAAGTGATGTTATCATCAGGCTATATGTTGATGGAACCAACTGTTACTAGTCTGTCAGACGTATCTGAATTCACTTGGTGTGTCAGAATTATGTCACGCTAGGATGGAAATACAACACAGGATGAACAAATTCACATCAGTGTCCCTGTACATGCAATACTTTTGACAACTTCCACAGGATGTCACGTGTAAAACTGGGACATGGGTGTGAATGTAAGTATGAAAGTAACTAAATAAGGTAATTTCCCTATAAATTATTTCCAGTTCAGATTTTTTTACAACTAATTTATTATTTCTATTTGCTGAAGCTCTTATGAGATTCTTGATCTCCACATCCTTTGTTTTAGCTTTATATTTTCTATGCCCAAAAGGAAGGTAAAAAATGAAATACTTACCCCCAGAGGTTTATTTCTGCAGCCACTGAAAAAGTAGAAACGTGAAGATAAATGTGTTCTCTTCCTAGCTCTGACAATAATTCGGAGCTTTTAGAGATTGCCGTTATGCTTATTAATATCGGCTGTATGACATTTTGCATCTTTCATAATCAAAACTTCCCTGATCAAACATTTCTGGCTGAAACCTTTTTTTTGTTGTTGTTAATTATATAACTGAAAATAGCCCTTCTTAAAATGTCGCTTTATACAGAAAGTACTATTGTAATCTGAGAAAAAAGAGTAAGTGTGTGTTTCTGCTCCTCTGTGAAAACTAGTGAGAATGCAATGCAAGAACTTTACCTGAGCAGTTAATATAGCTGGGTACAGATTCACTTCAGTAAGTTGAAGTTAGCTGTAATAGGAAAAAGCTACAGGTTGAAGAAACAGCTGGGAAATCTGCCGTGAATTTCAGTCAAACTGAGGATATATTTTACATATGAACTGTAGCAGAATGAGTGAAGAAGCAAAGAAGTGGCTGTAGAATATTTACCTGCACATTTAGATATTAACTGTTTTAACTTATTGTGTACTTTAATTTGGAAGCTATCCAATGTAATAGGCTTACCTCTACTAACGCTGCACTCTTCCATCTTTAACCTTGTTAACTGTTTCCATTACATAATTTTAATTTATATCAATATAGGATTAGAATAACTCAATACAACACAAGATCATCCTCCTCCCTTTATCTTAGACAGAACTCGGGAAATTGTAAATCGAGATAACATGCAGCCTTTCAAATGCTATTTTAAGATTTTTTTATGCTGTAAATATTCCTCTGTATTTATGCCAAGGATACAGTGAAAGTGGTGTATATTTTGACATTATTATTATATATGTAATGATTAGTCCACAACAGGCTCATCTTATTTCTAAACAGCAAGGGGATGGGAGTAGGCCTCATGAATTGACGACACATAATCATGACCTTTGCAAGCCTGCTATCTCTGTTATTTTGATCTCTTACAGAGGCAGGAGTCTTTGCAATTAAAAAGAAAATAATTCTCTTTCTTTTTACTCATTACAAGTTCTATGTATATGAGGTATCCTACCTTTTTTGTGGGAGAAATAAATAGTAATTTCTTCCTTTGTGAAGCAGACAGATCACAAGGGGAAAGCCAGGAGTATCTTTCCATGTTAGCCCTGTTAAAGGAAAACCAAAAGAAATGGGAGTGAATTAAAAATCTTTAATGTAAGTAAATGGTTTATTCATAACTGATAAAAACTTTTCAACAGGAAAAAAAAAGTGCCCTCAAGAGCAGACAATTAATCAAGATCATGTGTTCCTTTCCAGTGTGAAATTCATGTATGCTTAATATGTTTTTCAGAGTCCTCAATCAGTAGCAGCTCCCCTGGATCAGGTCCCAGTTCCCCAAGCAATGGTCCGACCAGCAGTATAACAGAAAATGAAACCTCAGTTTTGCCATCTAACATTCAAGCTGAGGTAAGATTCTTTCTCCTTATTGGGTAGCTAAATGCTCAGATTTCTAGACTGGAGAGATTTGAAAATTCAATTTGAGTATACTCACAAGCAGAATAATTGCAAAAGATAGAATTATCAGGGATACCAGGACAAGAATTATCAGGGATACCAGGACACTGCAAGCTGACATCAATGTTATACCTGAGATACATCTCCATATATGAGATGCATGTCCGGGAGACTCTTTGGTAGCAAAAGTCCAAACAAAAACAGCAGTGATGCTACTGGAAGAGTGGGAGGGAGCTGTGGAAGGAACTTGGAAGCGTCTGTGCTGCAGAGCATTACCTTCTGGTATAACCTGAAGAGGTGCACAATGCTGAACACTGATGAAGAGCTTTCACATGCAAAATTGTGATTTAAACATTGGTTACCCTAAAACCTATAAGTGGTCCCAGGTTCAGATGGCTGCTGAAGTAGATTTTTTTAATTACATGATTGGAGTTAGATGACTAAATCCTTTTTCACATTTGGCTCTTATCTCACTGTTACCTCAGTTTCCTTATCTAGGCAGTACTTACCAGCGTAACTGACATGCCAGGAGTCTTGGATACTTGTTTTGTAAAGCAAGACCGTACACGGAAGGAATCTTAACTATTCCTTATTCTATTTCATACATGCATGTCTATAACAACAGGAATGCAGATGGTATGGTAAATCAATTGTGATAAACCTCATTTAGCATAGATGACATGCCTAAGTCATGCTTTCCATGGTAATATTGTAAAGGGACAATAAATCAATGGAACTAAGAGAGAATCAGATTCCACAATATTCTGAATCCAGTACCTATACTTACAGCAATTCCTGCTTTGATAGCAAAGTTTTCTATTAATTCTTGGTTTATACTGTTCATGTCAGAAAAAATGAATAAGAAAATGTGATTAAACAGAGTTTTAGCTAATGGAGCTATTTCTCCAGGTCAGTGGCAGGACATTCACCTCAAAAAAAAAAACTGGAATGGGCAGTTCAACCTCCAGCAGTGCCTTTTCCCCATAATGAATTAATTGTGTGTGTGAACTATGATCCAGGGGGCAGGTGGGTGACCTCTGCACACTGATTAGTAGCCTCTCTCTGGCCCGTAACCAGAAAGAAAAAAAAATTGCATTGATGGCTAACATGTGGTGTTGCCTCATAGCCCCCCTCTATGTGATTGCAAAGAAATGTGAATGATGCAGAGTAAGATCCCCCATTTGGATTAGATCAGGTCGTAGTTCAATGGAATTAAATTGTATACTTTAATATTGGAAATGTTTTAGACTGAAGTTTGTAATATGTGGGTGTTGGTGCTGTACTAAGCAGGAAATTTTATCCAGTTGGGTCTTCTGTTGACCTGAGGATACTACAGAGTGCAAAGGAAATAGTCACTGACTGATACACGGTGCTTGTTACTTTCCCTGGTTTCTGGACATTTGCCCACGGTGCTGAACTGCCGTCAGACATGCCTACAATGTGGTCAGGCTGGCAATCTCTCTTTGGGGAGATTCGGAAGGGTTGAAGAAAGAACCAGCAGAGTTACATTCTGTTGATTAATAGAACACTGCATCGCATATCATTTGCCATGACTGTGCACGACATCAGGAGTTAGAGCCTCACTATACAATCACAGATGCTCAAATGAGCCTAGGAAGTTCCTTTAGAAGTTGAGCTCTGCGTGCCATAGTCAGTCACTTCGCTGGCTGCAAGTGTGCTAAGAAGCTGGAACTACTGACTTCCATTTTTGGATCCAGTCGGCGGTTTCTTTGCCTCTCTGGTTACTTGACTGTTAATACTGTGGTCCTGTGGGCTCAGACATTTTTCCGTAACTCTCAACTTCAGTGCATTTTGATTTCAGTGGGATTTTCTTTGGTAGTTTATCAGCAGCCAAACTCCTACATACCTCTTTTCTAGTTTAGCATTAGCTGCCAGCTCTCAAAGACTAAACATCTAATCAATTTTTCATCAGATACACAAAGTACATAAGTTTCTAACAATAGGATAAGTGTTCCAAAATCACCCCAAATATCACTTGTTTTGCTGTAATCCTGCATGACTCATATTACTGTTGTTTCATAATTGTTGTTGTGACATTTGCAGTAAGTGTTGTGCTCATATGAGTGGGTGGATAACCGCGGTTTTCATGGCAGCAAATAAAGCACTCTTTGCTGGGGGAAAACAGGTTGCTATGACAGAGGGCCATTTACCAGTAAAACATGAGTCAGTACCATAAGTGATTACACTCCTAGTGCATAGACAGAATTAGAGCATTATCAGTAATGAAACAGATTTTTAGAGTATTTTTGCCATATCTCTTTGAAAAGTAAGAGTTTTAAGTGGTTTACCCTCCGGAGCAGACAGTCTGGTGGCCAGAGGTTTATGTTTTTCTGAATGAACAAATATGCATTGCAAATGCAACATTTTTGCAGATAATCTTTTACTCTCACAGTTCCCTTAATGGTGCTTTCAGTATCATTTGTTAAAATACTAGTCTCATTATATGAATCTTGAAAGTTAAACTCAAGATTTTAATTGCACCTTACAAATAAAATGCTGTTTTTATTAGGCCCAGTTGTCTCCAGTATCATCAAGGTTCACCGCAGTAGCTATTTGTCTCTTGTAGCATGCCGTACACTTTCAGGTCACCTGCTGTGCTGGGGCTAAATCTTACTTGCATGAGAAATGCAAGCAGGTCTGAACCTCCGCACAGCACGTCCCTTGAGTTCAGAGGGACAACCTGCCTTAGCCATGTGAAATGATTAATGTCAGGCATTCACAGCCTGGTCAAAAGCCATTGAATGCAATGGAAAGTTTCCAATTGGTGTAAGCGGGCTTCAAGTCATTTTCTTTCTCTTACATTTGTGCTTTCCAGAGCAGCATTTCCTAGAATATTACCTGATTATACAGAAGACATTAATGACATGCATGGCAGATAAACACGTACTTGATTTGTGCAACCCCACAGCACTGTGTTTCTAATACTCAGCTCCTTGAGGTGTTCTTTGCAAGTGGCTAGTGGCAAATATGTAGGTTTCTGTCCAGCTGGTGAGATTTGCTTCAAGTGATGTGAACAGTCTAATTAATTAGCAAAAAACCCACCCCCAAAAGCCTTAAGAAGTAAGAATGTAATTGTGATGTTCAAAGCTGTGACAACTTCACTGTAGCTCCACAATTTAGCAGTATTAAAGCCAAAACATTTCCTCTTTCGCTCCTAATATATAAACGTGTATATAAATGTGCACACATGAATTGGGTGATCCTGCTTCTCAGCAGGTCACAGTACCAAAACAGAAGTACAATAACTAATCACGGTTACTTTGTCATCATAGAGTCACAGAATGGTTTGTGTCGGAAGGGACCTTAAAGACCATCTAGTTCCACCCCCCCTGCCATGGGCAGGGACACCTTGCACTAGACCAGGTTGCTCAAAGCCTCATCCAGCCTGGCCTTGAACACTTCCAGGGATGGGGCATCCACAACTTCCCTGGTGGGTCAGGTCATCATGTCCTGTTACATTTAGTTATTGTGCTCTTTTAGAAGAAGGGTGGTAACTCTGTTGATAGAGTATTTTCAGCATCAGGAAGCAGGATCCATGGACACAGTGAGTAAGTATGTAGAGGAGCAAGTAGGGCAGTTGCTCTTTGGGGTACTTTAGGTGCCAATGCCAACCATCAAGTCTGCCTGTAGGACGGGGACCGTGGCTCAGCCATCGTGCTCTCAAATGACACTGCTGGCAGCTCCAGTTTGTGTCACCATTTCAAGGTGTTACCAACTGTGTAAGAAGAGAAGCTGCAGCTGGAGTCATGCAGTTGTGCTTCAGCATAGGCAGGACCCTAATCTATGCAGGTGGGCTACTAAACCTTTTTTGGGAGGTCAGGTTTAACTGACGTTTAGGCTAATATTATCTGAAAATATGTTTTAAAAATCAGTTACCTCCCCAGATGAAAATTACTAATTATTAGCCGTATTAAGATTTTTATGGAAATGCTCTTACTAATAAATTCCTCTTTTCAACATTGAACTCCCATGGTAAATAATATGATTGATTCTGCCTCATGAAACAATCATGCCTAACCTTGATGTGGGAATGTGCTTTACTGCTATACACCCTGCTGTGGCTGTGTTTGTTAATTCAAATCTTAGAGGATCATTGTGCCATACTGAAAATGAAAATGGAAATGTGCATCTTTAAAGTAGCTTTGTATAGATGCTGCAGTTGCTACCAAGTTGATTATATTCTACATTATTCTACATACTAGTCACATGAGGGCTGCTGCAGCGTCCTTTTTCAGCTAATCTTCTGTTAAATGTAGACTCCCTCATAATATCTCCATAGTCTTGGCATATTTGGTTTTATTCATGGTCAAAGGTGGTTGTTACCAAGGCAAGACAGTTTTAGCTGGGAATTAATGTAATATACAAGTGAAGCTTCTTTGTTTTGTATGCTATCTGTTGACATTCCCTAGGCACCAAAAGAAAATTACAGAGTTAGATTTCTACTGTTATTGTCTCAGTGATAGGTCGTATCTCCAAACAAACTGTATGAGGAAGGTTATGTTTTGAAATAACATCCTGTGTTTTTGTGCTTAACCACTTTTCATTGATGGTCTGAAGTTGCATTGTATTAGCAGAAAGTATTTTACAGAGTTAATTGATATTCCAGGTTTGTCCAGAGGAAAATCTACAGCTCCCCACAACATGCTTGACAAGTTATTATATTTACTTTAGTCAAAGCCCGAGTGTGCAGTATCCCTCTTGGAGGTGGTCTATTATTGGAGTCCCATATGCTTTTTGTTTGGGAAGAAAGCAGTCACTGTGTCATACTGTTACACAGGGTATTCTTTTTCAAGGATGTTGTTCCCTTGGGGACCATATCATGCCAGAGTTCCTAAGTCTAATAAGACCTTTGTAGCTCTTATTCTGTTAAAGTTCTGGGAGGGAAGCAAGAGTTAAACAGAAAATGTAATTCAAGCAACTATACTAGACCACATCTTGAAAAACATGAATGTTAAAGCAGAAAGGCGAAGGCTTCAAAAAGATTCCTGTTGGTGGTAATGTAACTTTTTATGTTTCTTCCCAATGAATCTCAGTGGAAAGGCAGAGGGTGATCTTTGTGGAATGTCTGGTTTTACTTGACAGTAATTAAAAATATATTAGCAATTCCATGTCCTTGAAAATTATATTACAAGGCTTCAAAAGAAGTGTTAAAATCTTTAACTGGAGGGGAATTAATTAGGAAGGGTGTGAGGGGTATCCCACCATCAGAGAATTATAGGATGCTGGGTTTGTGTATATGCATATACAGAAAGAGATGGTACTTTTTTTTTTAAATGGTAGATGTGGCAATCTGCCTGACTTTCTACACAAAATTCCTATGTCAGTGGAAGTAAATAATGTGCCTGAAACATCCTCATATCAGGGTAAGAAAATACATGGACTTGGTACAAACCACGTATCATACCTTACAACAAAAATTCTAATAACTACGGTAAAGTAAAGGTCTAATACATCCACATTTCTGACACCTTTGATAAGGCTAAATATACTGCTTAATTTGTTAGCTAAATTCTCACTGAGTTTCTACTTGTGAAAGTGCAGTTGGTGAGAAGAACTAATGTTGATGATGTTGATGAAATGTCCTAGGAATTCTCAAGATTTCACATTTGCACGGAAATTTGATTAACTAACTAAGGAATGATCCCAAGGAATAATATATAAACTGAAAAGTAAATATATATGAGTTATTTTCTTAGGAAGTATCAACAGCTTTTTCACAGGGACAGTACTTTTCCTTAGCTGGAACCCCACTGGGTTGCAAACCAATGCATGACGCATAACTGGCTTTCAGTGTGGCAGCATAACAAGGATAAAGTAACCAAGATAAAAAGCTTGGGGATCATACTTCTGTTGTTTTTCCCTTTATTCCAGCATCTGGTTTCACAGCAACGCCTTTTGATACAGGATGAATCAGTGAACTTGTTGAGTCTGTACACATCCCCTTCTCTGCCCAACATCACCTTAGGACTTCCAGCAGTACAACCTCAGATCAGCGTAAGTGACCAGTCTCAAGCCTTCCTGTCTGTTTTTGCTTCCAGAAAACCTACTTTCTGATTAGCCTCTTGTTTTTTAGCATTTTGGAACGTAAGCAGTTCAGACCTTTCTTTGCATTAGGCAACATCTCAACATTTAAGGATACAACCTGAAAGCAATAAGCATTCTTAAGAGCAAATAAACAAGTGCCAGTGTGGAGCTTAGCTACGTATGGGCCCCATGCATTGCATTTATGTCTGCAAATCAGGTAACAGATTTCAGGCATGGTGAGAAGTATATGAGGAGATCATTTAGTATGAAAGTTCAAATTATATGATCACCCCTACCTGGAAAAATACAGCACCTGCAACTTTTTATGAGATTCCAGTAGCAACCTAAGTTGGGTTGGAACATAGCAGGGAAAAAATCTGGTGTTCTGCAGCTAGGTTTGAGGGGTGTGCAAATCAGACAAATCAAATCAGTGATATGTGAACACTGAGTATTTGAATGACAAATTATAATCATATGCCCTTTGTTCAGTCTGCAGCAATGACCTATATTTAGAGCTAAATGTTAAATTAATAATGTGAAATGTATGAAAACACAGACATGTTATGCATGGAGATCCATGCTGATGGATTAGGATCTTTAGATCTAGACCAAGTTACAGTAACTGAGAGGTGAAATCTGTGACCCAGTAAAATACCTGAAAATTTTGCCACTGATCAAAACTTACCATTTTTTGAATTCTGGCAAAAAATGTAAAAGTAGCAATATAAGTTATATGGTGGAATTATACAACAACAAATGAAATTTTTAAAATAAAAATTTGAATTTCTTAGAACATTAATTGTAACTTCTATAAAAATTCTAAGGGTGCAAGTGCAACTTTCCATGGTGTAAAAAAGAAAACAAATCTACACAACCCACTATGATTTCTAATAAGTGCTACTTAATTCCAGTACTAAATGTAGTTTCAAGTTAAAGTTTCATGTTATTTTATGTTTTTTTGAGTACATTTACTCTTCTCATCAATAGTATATTGCTGCAGCCCAACATTTTAACATCAGATACAGAACATTGCAAAGAAAACTGTGTAAGCTCTAAATCAGTTCTCTAGTAGCCTTTCATGAGATATTTATAAGCAAATTATTGGTTTTAAGGGATGGAAAAATGAACAGATCATGAAAAGTAGTACTTACTTTTCCAGACGATCTCATCAAAAGTTTCTCAGCTATTTCACAAAAAATATAACTAACTTCAAAGTAATTTTATAACATTAAAATTGAAATGAAAATATATTTAATTTTCTCACTCAAAACGTGAGCTTTTGATGTGGTCAGCTAGCACCAAATACTACTTCTGGCATTCAAAAAATACAAGTTGTTGATTTATGCAAGTAATGTTCATTACTGTTACCAGAATAAGCAGTTGCAAATTGAATGTAAAGTTTACTTTGGGGGTTGTTTTTCAGGAAAAGGTGATAGCAGAGTGTGAAGTAAGCATACACCCAAAAATATTAGTGGAAACCTTGGGTTGTCTCATTAGAATTTATGGAATTTATATTATCAGAGATAGTTTTTAGCATGACATACACCGTAAGTGGTTAGTTGCAAGCCTTATCATGCTTATTTCTGTTAGGTTATTATTCTTGCGGTGAAAATTGTTATTCTGCTCTTTCAAGAAAAATGATTTTTAAACTAGACGACAAAGCAATATGAAGTGTAATTTGCAATGCCGAAGGGCCAAAACTTCCAAAAGCTTTAAATCAATAACTGTGCAATTTCTAAGGGCACTTTAAAATGACACACACATGCAATAGCTCTTGATGATTCTGTAGATGAGAGTTTAACTACACAAATTTACTTTGCAAAGGGTAAAACTTATATTTGTGCTGTCCTTCAGGGAGTCAGGGAGTGCTCCAGGAAATGTAATAGCTTCCCACTACTACAGGTAATTATTTTGTTTTGCTGATTGGCTTGCTGTCTGATTGAAAGTTATGTAAAAAACCAAGCCTTGCCTATTCCAAACTCAATGGAAACTATTTCCTCTGATCCCTGTTTTCCTATGCAGGAGGTTGTGGGAAGGTCTATAGGAATTTTAAGGACAGGTCCTGTCTTTTCATTAATATATTCTAACTAGTAGTTCCTTATGCTTTGGCTTTTATTACTTATTTTTTCAAGTGGTTTCTTTACTCAGTTTCTCACAGTTTTACATTTAACTGGCATGTTCTTCCTCCCTTTTAATCTCACAGTAAAAGTCTAAGATAGGGATGTTAACCTTTTCTTCTGTACGTGTTCATAAAGTGTGACATAAGATCATCTAATCAAGTGGAGATATAAATGGCCAGGTCTATGAAAAGCAGTTACCAATGACATTGTTCTTTGACAGGCTTCATCGTCATTCAAAGAAAAGCAGAAGGGGGAGACCCAGTCGCTCAGACAAGGAGTGGCCTTGGCTGGACAGTATGGAGGGAACATTCCTCCATCCTCAACGCATCCTCATGTTGCTTTGGAGGGAAAGCCCAACAGCAGCCACCAAGCTCTCTTGCAGCATCTGTTGCTGAAAGAACAAATGAGACAGCAAAAACTTCTTGTGACTGGTAATGATCAAGGCTTCACCACAATAATAATTTAAGATGTATTTAATGACATTGTATTCACATTAAACTAAATGTGGTAATACAGATACTATGCATCCTATCCGTTTAGAGAAATGGAAGGGTGGGAGGAAAAATGACAGCATCTTTGTTTCCCCTTTAGTGATTCTGCTCCAGTCTGTTAGCCTGAAAGAATTCAGTGATTACAGAAAAGAGAAAATGATTACTTCATCACATTCTTTTGCAGCTGCTGAACTTCCCAGCATGGCGAGGCACGTGGTACACATCCCACTGCATCAGTGCTGATGCAGAGTTCTGCAATATACACCCCTCTTCTTGCTGAAAGCTTTCTCTCCTATTAGAACTATTATTTTGCTATTCTTCACACGGGAGTAAAATGTCCCTGTTTTGCAGGAGCGGTTCCTCTTCATCCACAGTCTCCTTTAGCAGCGAAGGAGAGAGTCTCACCTGGCATAAGAGCAGCCCACAAACTGCCTCGTCACAGGCCACTGAATCGAACTCAGTCAGCTCCTCTTCCTCAGAGTACTTTGGCACAGCTGGTCATCCAGCAACAGCATCAACAATTTTTGGAGAAGCAGAAACAGTACCAGCAGCAGATCCATATGAATAAGGTGAGTTCCCAAAGCTAATAAAGAAGTTTATTGTGCCATGTGGTTATGGATGGCAGATGGGTTCTTGGATGAATTATCTTGTTTATGCACAGTTAGTGTATATATTTGTATAGATCTTCATTTTCAGCTTTCTGAAAGATGCTAGCAAGGTAATTTGTGGTTCTTGACATCAGTAAAAATACAGTTCAACAAAACAGGGTTCAAAGAATCTTACAAGTTTAAATTACAGGTGATTTCCTGTTGAATGGTAAATGATGCCTGAAAGTTTACTAGATTTTTATTTAATGTTTTAATGAGCACTTTTGAGCTTCAGCAATCATTCCATTCCTTTAAACTGTATTTTAAGATTCCTCATTGTGGACTATTATGTGCAGTAAATATATCTCATTTGAACTAAGTCAGCTAGTTTGTGTAAGAAATGTATTAAACATCTGGAGAAATTTTTAATCAGGTTTTATTGAACCAATTTGTTCTCTGTAAGTCAGTTAGTAACATGAAAGTTTGTTATCTATATGCCAATGCAGAATTACCATATAGGGAGAAAGAGAAAAATGTGCTACTGCTAACATCAGATAGAGAGTTGAATTGTGCCTCTTATTCCCTATAGAGTAACATCTTATTGTGGGAAGGTGCGGGGAGAAGAAAAGGGATCATCCATTTATAAACAAAGAACAGCAAAATCTAAGTAGATTTATCAGAAACTAATGCTTCTACAACAAATGTGATGCTGTTCCCTCCTCTAAAATGAAGCTATGCACGTATTTAAATACTTCTATCTGAATAACTTTTTCCTGCACTTACTACATAGCTTTCGAAAAGTTGTTTGCTGGAGCTCCTCTAGTAATTGAAAGATATTAATCTTGCACCTTTAGTTGTCTTCTTTTGTATGAGTGTTATGTATAGTATATAGTATATATGTAAGTATATGTAAGATGCAGTGGCAAAGAAGAAAAGATGAAAACCGGACATTTAGCCCATGTACCTAACAGAAAAAAAAAAAAAATTAATCCACCTTACTGGGTGAACTTCCCAGGGTATACTGATTCTTTGGAATCTACTAAGAATTCCCAACAAAATTAGAAACAAACCTAGAGTTTAAGTACATAGTTTGTACAGTGGTTTGGTTATTAAATCTTGTCTTAATTAGGAAAAATGAAGACCAGAAAACTTCAAAGTTCAGAGCTGATCCTTGCATGTTAACCCCTCTCAGCTTGGGTGTTTTCATTACTCAACTAGGACTCCAGTTGGTTTTTCTTTGAGTATGCATTCCATATGTTTAATCAAGATGGCATATGTATATCTCGTAGCCTCAGGTTTTCAAAATATTTCACCTGCCCTCAATTGTCTGAAGAGAAAATAATTTTTGTCGGTAAAGTACTGAGTCTTTGTGATGTTTGTGGGTATTCACTACAAACTGATCAGTTCATGCATTCCTCACAAAGCAAAGAACCCCCCTGACATGTTTTTGTTAGATCATATGCTTATTGACATAAGTTCTACCATAGTACTGGGGATATGTGCTGTGGCATATAGGTACATTTGTCCTGAATGTGAAAATTAAACCTGAGTTGCATAAACATATTTCTAGTCACGTAGGACTATGAATGCATTGCACCTCACAAGAGCTAGGCTGGGTAAGGAAGTCAAGAGACTGCAGTTGGTTTGAGATAATGCTTGTTTCAGTAACGTTTCTTTTTCTGAGTTAAACTTCAATGAAAATGTATGCTAAGAAGAATATTTCCCTCTTATACTTGAAATATGCTTTCATTGTCACCTGGTTATTTGTATTTATATTAGCTTTTATTCTCTATAGTATAGGCTATACACATGTGCAGATAGTAAAAATGTAAGTTTATCCGTTATTTGTGATAACGAGACAATAGAATACACTGTTTTAAAACCTGGTTAACCTAGCTTTTATTCTCTATAGTATAGGCTATACACATGTGCAGATAGTAAAAATGTAAGTTTATCCTAGGGCCTTTCGCTGCCTTGAACCTCCATAACCTACTTCCTTTGCCCCAGTAGCAGTCGTCTTTATCCCAGCTCCCAGAGCAGCTAGCCTGCATCAGGAGCATGGTAATTCAACAGAGCAGCAAACACCTAAGGAGGAACAGGATTGTGCTGCAGCCACAGCAGAGGGGTCTGAGGATACAGGCAGTTTATTGGACTTTACAGTTTGTAGCATCTATGTTCTTCTGCAGCACTGTTCTCAGAAGAACCATTCTGATGAATAGTACTGAGACATGTCTGTGCTCTAACCATCCTCTGCAGTTATAGAGAAAACTAGGGGCTTTCTTACGTACTTAAACCTGATTTATGAAAAATGGAATTTAAGGATAGCCCAGAGACGAGAGAGTAAGAAAGATCAAATCGGGGAGTGGCTTTTAAGTACTGAATTTAAAGCTATACTTTAACCCTTTAATTTAAAGATTCAGATTGAACACCTTTGCCTATATTAGGTTTTTGAACTCTGCTAGCATGGTGGAATATACTTTGGTCATTCTTAAAACTCGCCTCTATTTGCAGATGAAGTTATTTGTTCATTATGTGGTTTTTATAGCTTTAGAATCAAACTTAAGTTCTGCAAAACAGAGTTATTTGAATGTTAAAACAATAGATATTCTAGACCATGTAACAAAGCAGCCCAGTATCTTCTAATTTCTTGGGATAAATTTGGGCATGTATCAAGTGAATACATGCACTGGTTATTTTCCATTGTTCTGCCCCTTAATGTTCTGTTTATAGGCTGTATAATGAAATCTATACAGAGATGTAATTCTCTCCTTTTCAGTCATGAAAAATGTAGGGTTTTTTTGATAAGGAATACTTAAATATTCTCTTAAAAATTTTGGTGAGAAAGACCAGAACCATTTAAAGCTGACAAGACTATGAAATGCAAATTGATCAAGAGCTTAGAACAGGTTAATAACTTCTTTTTCTTTTCCATTTCTCTTTTTTTCCTTATGTTTAGGACTTCAAGTACTTAAGGCTTTAATATATTTTAACTGAACCCAATATTTGAATGTTTGCCCTGAACTAAGATGATATGGCATGTGTCAGCACTCCCTGAAAAATGTTTTGGTCGGATCTTTTCAGCAAACATATAGGTGAATCTTACTGTAACAACAAAAAGAGGAAGAGAGGAAGTTTCTTCCCACTCCATTGATCTTGTATTTGTTTTGTATTAAACAGCCATTTCTTTTCTTTGAGAAAAGAATATACTTCATCAGCAAACCAGTGGTGCTGCGAGGGTGATAACAAGCAAAATCTGACATAGGTCAGAGGTAAAGAATTCCCCTGGATCATTTCCATTCTGAAGAGAAACAAATCGTTGCCAAGAGGTGTCTCTGTCCTTAATAACAAAGAGAAGATCCCCAGTGGATTATTTCTGGTCAGCTGTCAGATGCCAGGCTTTTGATGTGGGAAATGGTATACGTCTCCACTGAAGTCTGACATGTATACCTGCGGGATCTAGTACGCTGACCTTCTTCAAAAACATTCTGAAAATGTTGACGTCCCATCCAAAAGTAGGTAGAAACCCGCGTCCCAGCTTTCTGGGGAAAAAATAATAATGAATGTGCAGTAACCTGAACTCTGCTTGTCTTAGGGAAGATCAGCTTTACTGTTGTCAGCTTTAATATACTTCTGTCCAAATGACAGCTTATTTCCTCATAATGTCCTTTGATCACCATTGCAAAACTTCGTTCTGTTCAATATAGGGAATCCAAAGTCTGAAACCCCCTGATGAAATTATCGCGGTCAGGTACCAAAAGACCACGATTGCAATAAAAACCTTAAAATCTTGGTGTTATTTGTGTGTGTCTGTATCTAGAAAGCTTTGACCCTGCTACTTGCAGATAAAAGGGTCATTTTGATACAACTGATGTAAGCGCAAAGCCCCGAGCAGAAGGCTGTGTTCAACAAAAAAGTCTCAGAGACCGTGATGTGAAGGGTACGTGCAAAAGCCCTCTGCCTTTAAAGGGCACGTACGATACATAAGGTCCTGCCTCTGCAGAAGCTAAACTAGCACTGAGACCAAGATTTCATTTGACCAGCATATTTGACCTAAATATGTTCTTAAAACAATGTATTCTTAGCATTTTGACAGTTTGTTGTCATTGGTAAAATCCTCCCCTATATCAGAGTAGCAAAGATTAAAATAATGGGGCAGTTTGTAGTGTGGACTAAAGCATGAGAGTTTCAGTTTTCATTCCACAGAGTTGATGCTTTAAAGCATCTTTGTATAGGGAATCAGTGACTGGGCAGGACTGTTAGGTTAAAAATACATGACAAAAAATACATAGGAAATAAAAATTCATTAGTGCTTTCAATGGTGATCATAATCAGCCAATATCTGTTAATATAAAAATTAACAATAATACGGATGTTTCTGTTGATTTATTGATGTAATCATCAAATTTCTGATGATTTATTGATTCCTGTTCTTAATGGGAAGATTTAAAAATCTTCCTATTTATTATAGGAAGATTAATTGTTTCAGTAGGAATATTGAAAGGATACAGTTAACCCCAGATTAATTCACTTCTCTGAACGACATTTAATGAAATAGGGAAGACTTTTTGGATCAGATTCAGATAGAGTAGATTAACCTAGTTTCATTAAACATGTTGCATCTGAGATTGTAGCTTTCCAGATCTGGAAAGTCACAAAGCTAGTCACATTTCCACATCTGACTAGCATCTTCTGAAGGTTCGAGAGGTAGCACACTTCCTTCAAATATTGCTTACAGTGGGGGGATTATTTTTTGGACAAAACTATAGCAACAGTTGACTGTGTTCGGAACTGAAAATGCCCAGAGCACTTTCTCCTTTACTAAGAACTAAGGTTAAGTCACAATGCAGAAGAATGATTTTGAAAGATAAATACATCCCTTAGAAACATTGTACTTCAGTGACAGGACAACAGTAAGCAGGTACCAAGTCTTTTCAGTACAGCTAACAGCATACATGTAGCTGGTTAAAGTAGTCGGAAAGCCATAGGAGAGAAGGAGAAAGTGTGTTCCATAAGCATAGAAATGAGTTCTTAGAAATAACAGCCATGTATTTAAAATGAACAATTAAATAAGGAAAGAAGTGTATGTGGTGCTGTTGCAGGATTTTGTTCGTTGTCTCTTTGCAAAGACCTTTTATATATAAAATACTGTATTTTTACAAGAGCTCATCGTTACAAAGGAGAAAAAAAGGCAGGGCTGCAACTGAAGGACCTATAAAATGGTGAGTTGCAATGTCCAGATTATTTATAATTCCATTTTTCTATACATGCAAGCAGGTTAGATTGTGTTTGATGTCTTTTTTGGTTTGACTCTTGAAGTTGTATAATGGAGTAGGTATCTGTAAATGCTTCCTTTCCTGCTGCAACTATTTACTTTGGCTGATGGATATCCCTTACAGTTTAATTTCCTGAAAATAAAAGGAAAAGTAATACAGGTTACATTAACATGAAACCATTTTTTGAGTGATTCCTTTAGTTGGAATAGCAATAACAGTAATGTGTTCTGGTTAAAGAAGACCAATGTGTACAATTATAATTTATTAGTGAAATAAACAGTGGTGTTATTATTATTTTAAAATATAGTCTTATTAAAGCTCAGATTAAGCAATCATTTTCTCAAAAACAAAATTGTGCATTAAAATGAGGAGAAAGTCCTGCATGTACCTACAGGTAAATTCAGAAAAAAAATGGTAAATGGGGATTTTAAGGTGAAAGATTTAAACATTAGGTGTAAACAGAAGTATTCAGCTGCACAGTAAAAGGAGAACTTGAGCAATATTTCATTCAGGGCTAATTTTCTGCTGTGTAATCCAGCTTTAGTTAGAGAGATAAGATAGAAATATTGACTCTAAACTGATACTTTGAACGTCTCCAGATAGATAGGTAATTTTCCACAGCAATATCAGAAGATATATTATAAAATAAGATGTTTCTGACTTAGGAGATCTGAACAGTTCCTCCTGAGACTCAGAAGAGAATTGGTAATGCTGGTAGTGTAATTACTGGAATATGATGAGGCCAAGCTGCCTTTTGAAACCACTTTCACAAATAGGAAAGCATGGTGATGATATGGAGAAATGAGTCAGCTGTGGCTTAGCAGACTGGGCAGCAGGAGTGGTTTTTAGGTTTTACCCCACATGCCATCCACCCATTTTTATCAAGCTCCGTCATACGAGAGAACATGACTATAGTGCCTCATAGCCCCTTGCCTGAGGCTTAGTTCAGTCACAGTGTGAAGGATGTTTTCTTGTAAGATTTTGCAGAAAAGATTATAATATATATGCACTTTATAAAAATTGCTGTGAAAATATGGAAAGGTTTTAATTTCACAATGGTTTAGAAGATTTAATTTGTTTAGCTTCTCCTGTCACCAAAGTCTGGAGCAAATTGCTTGCTACTTCCGTGGTGTGGGAGCAGGCCCCAGAACAGGAACACTGCAAATCGAAACGCACACAAATGCAACTCTAGTCTCTGCAGCCCTCTCATGTGTGCTTGTGTCGTTCCGCTGATTACACGCGGAAGCAGTTTGAAGGTGTTCCATGTATATATCGTACGTCGCAGGCCATCATGTGTTGCCTCGGAAGGCTCAGCAGCAGATATGTGCCATACAGCAGCATGAAGAAGAAAGAGCCTGACATAAAAGTGAAAAAGCATAAAAGAAAGGAGAAGAGGAATGAGCTAAATATGTGTCTTAACTTTGCTGTGGACATGCACTCATTTTCTCTTGGCTTCCCCTCCAGAATAACCCACCTGATGTCAAGTAACTGGCACGTGGAATGGTTTGCAGATGGATCAGCATCAGTGACTCTCGTAGCCGTATATGATTATCTGTCACACAGATGTTTCGGCTTGTATTTGCTTGCTAGCAGCCAGACCTGCATTTCTTTTCTTGCTTGAGGAGTAGAGAGAGGGCTCGCCCACAGATGTTTAAATAAGCGACAGAGAGGAGTGTACCCGAGCTGAACGCATGTAGTTAGCTTTAGTGTCTTCTTGGTGAGTGTCATCCCCTGAGAAACAACTGGATAAGATTTATGGGTTTGATCTAAGGAATTTTCCAGATGCAGCTTAATAAAAGGAGACACTCTGCGTTGGTTGCAATAGTAAGGATCCCCCAACTTAGAGCATGCCACCTGCAGCATGCAGAATACATGTGTTGTGATTTGCCAGTTACTACAGTAATGAAAAGGGACTTTTTTTGTTTGTTTCCTTTTAGTAAGCCATTAAGCTCCCATTACACCCAAAAAAATCTAAGTTTGCTGTGACCGGAGCCTGTAGACTTCCAGTGTGGAATCTGTTTCTCCACTGATGTGGGGCTTATGCATCAGCACATCAACTGGAACTGCACAAACAGTTCTTTCAACTCTTCTTGTTGACTTTGTGGGGGTTCCTGAATCCAGCTGTAGCTTCTTGATTGTAGTTTACATGACAACCCTGCCCTTCACTAGGGTGGCGCTATTTCTATATGCATTAATAAGCAGAATGAAACTAGATTGTCCATGGTTCATGACAAAATAGCTGTAGTGAAGCCGTCCAGTAACTCAGCATCTAGCACTAGCTAAAACTCAGTTTGAAAGAGTTGATAGTTGAGGGGGAAAAGGTAGATGGGCAGAGGGAAATATGTAAGAGTAATAATAAAAGGTGAGGGTTTTTCCCCTCTCATTATATTTCACCTTGGTGATACAAATCAGTATTTGCTTGAAATCAAGTTGGCTAGTTGAATCAATGATAATTACTCACTTGACCCTGTAGATGCTTACTCATGTGTCTGATTTGTGTCTTTTTCAACAAAACAGATTTTTTTCAGTTTAGGGGTTTTTGGATTACATTTCAAGTATTTTGAATACATTTGCTCCATCTTAAATAGTAGAACATAAACAATACTTGATTGCAGTTCTCAAGCATCTGGCACCTCAGGAAAGCTTTATAACAGCAGTTAATGTTGTAAGCTCAGTATTGTCTGGGTATCTGTTTTATATCATCCCTCTTGAAATGGGGATACCTGCAACATGCACAACAAACACTTTAGTCCTTCCAGGCATGGACTACATGCTTGCAATCCCTTTGTGCCACGGGAGAGGTGACTGATGCTAGCTCTTTGCCAGAGCTCCTTTGTCAACTTCTAGTGCTTTCATGCTTTAATTGATAGAGAGGCTTGTGTGAATATTCCCTAATTTGCTTCTAAAAAAATATGAACCAGATTACTAATTTCTTACATCTTAGCATTCCGTCATTATTTTGTGTTGTGGAAAATGAACTGCATTGTACTTCAATAAATTTCTGCTTTTATGTTTGAAGAGTATGAAGGGAGACTAGTTTCTTTTGATTACTAGATGTAACAGTGCAACAGCTGTGTAATGTTTTCAGTATTCTGCCTTATTTTTAGTTTCGTATTACTGTATAGCACTCTGTAAGTACATGGTATTTTCTACTGCAGAATAACAACTGACCTTTTGCTTAGGAACTGTATTTGTTTTTACTCTGTATGCGAATATTTTAACTATGCATAGCTACCAGGGTTTGCGGCAGAAGCTCTTTGTTGGTGAAAATCTAGTACTTCTTGGCATTCGGCATCAGTGATAGAGTCACTAACTGTTCCCCTCTTTCTCTTTCCAGATGCTCTCTAAGTCCATTGAGCAGCTCAAGCAGCCTGGCAGTCACCTGGAGGAAGCTGAAGAAGAGCTTCACGGAGATCACTCGATGCAGGAAGAGCGAGCTCCTGCCAGCGGTGCCAGCGTTAGGGCTGAGAGCAGCAGTGCTGGTGTGGATGACAGAATAGGACAGCAGGTGGGGGCTGTGAAAGTCAAAGAGGAGCCACCCGACAGTGATGAGGATGTTCAAACCCAGCAAATGGAATCTGGGGAGCAAGCTGCTTTTATGCAACAGGTAATAGGCAAAGATATAGCTCCAGGATTTGTAATTAAGGTTATTATCTGAACGTCACATGCATTTTCTAGGCTTTGATAAGCGGTTGTGTTTTGATTCACTGATTGAGCAAATCCTGATTTACTGTTCAAAGATGCTAACAAAGGCAAAAGTGTTGTATGTACACTTGAAAACATAGTGAAGCTCATCCTTATGGCCACCAATTGAGAAAATACCTGTAGCGGCCAATTATTCTACATAAATCTTTGTGTAGTAGCTAATAGACTTTGTATTAGCCCAGGATTACATTACATCGCTTAGTTCTAGGGAAAGCTCGTTGAGATCAGCAATTGCTGGAATTAGTTTCCAGACCTGATTGATGAAACATTCTTCTTCTCTGATGTTGAATCCTCTGACTTTTGCTTTCAGCTGTCTGTATATACTGTATCATACTGTAGTCTTGAACACTGTTAAGGTTAGGGTATTTTTTCCCCAGTAGACAGGTACTGACTGCTATACCAGTGGTCCCAGGCTGGTGTATAAAGTACAGTTTAGAGAAGAACACAAGGTGGATGTAAAGAGGCGAGGCGCTGTTTAAAAGATCGCATTGGGGTTTTTTTGCACTGCTCAGTTAATTTTTCAGTCTGTCTTATTTGATAATCCTGTCTGCAGAGCCATGCTTAAATGAAGCAGATGCAAGTACTGCCGGGAAGCAAAATGCAGCATTAGGTTCCAGTCAGTTACTAGGATATTGCAGGAAAAGCACAGAACGGTTATCACTATCATCTGATACCCAATCACTTGTTTATTTTGTTTAAATAAAGACTAATCACATAATATCACCTAACCTTTACTGCTCGGTCTCATGGACAAATCCTAAAGTAACGACTGCGTATAGAATGCCAGTTCGGCAAAAGGAAACTTCAGGTTGTCGGCGAGCATTTCACCGAAGCTGAAAAGCACAGTGCGTGCGTACCGCCAGCGAGCTGGTGTCCCTTTCTGCTGCCGTAAGGCCAGGCAGAGCAAGGCTGGATGCAGTGGAAGACCCTGTTTATTTAAGCCGATACTTTGTCAGGTCCCCGCTGTTCTCCTGCAGAAAAGTGATTTTGGGAGGGGGGACAGGAAATGCCTTATGGAAACAGGAAGCCCAAGTGATTCATGTGCTGAGGAATGCTGGGCGGGGGGAACGGGGCAGCGCTCCCTCTGTTTTTAAAGGCACTCTATGAATTGATTTATTGTCAAAGAAAATAACAAAGCGAGTAGGGAAATTGTTAAGGAAGCTTTCCAGTGAAACATTTCCTTCATATTCCCTTTTGATATGTTTACCTTGTTTTATAGGTTTACTTTTGTTAAGCTAGTTAAAGATTCATTGTATTAAGATCCCCTTTAATAAGGATAATCCCAAACTGACCTGGAATCCTTGTCAGGTTTTTTTTTCTATTAAAAATATTTATATTTCTAAAGCTGAGGTATTTTAAGGTGCAGTATCCTATTTCAAAAGAGATAGCTGTTTTGCCAAATGTAGAAATTGTTCTAAAATATGTTATTAGCATGTGTTGTTTACATTATGCTCTAATAATACTGAGTCTCTTATAAAATGTTGGAAGTTCTAAAGATACATTATCCTTTTTCCTAGAAGGTCTCCAGACAAATGACTAAATAGTAGCTATAAAATGAAAGGCCTCCTGAAACATAAAGATCCTCTTAGATAGGAAAGATTTATTAATTGAGAAACGGGTGATTTTTAATGTGTGCTTCATATTTGAACAGAAATCTTTCTCCACTTTGGATGAAAAAAAATCACATCCACATTCAAAAAGCAAAGCATATCAAAATGAAATTACATGGTTTTCCCATTCTGTGTATTTTTAATTTTCTTTGACACGTAATGCCAGCCTCATCCAAAAGGGATAGTGCATCTTTTAAAATACATTTTATTTGGGGAGAATCATGCAAATGAGAAGACTTTTGTACAATATCATTTCAAAGATATGTATTGACAAAGGACAAAGATATTTTTATAATGTCATTCAGTGAGAAACCCCAGTACATTTGTGGGCTTTAATTTCTAATTCTTTCAAATTTGGATAAAATTAAAATAGAGAAACTACCTGGAACCAGTGAAAAAGAAAACTGGGTTTAAAAAACCACACTTCTATTTGGTAATTGTCTCTTACATTTTAAATCTACTGTATTTATTATAATTTACACCCTTAGAGGTGATCTCCTGTTTTGTGTTGTAAATATATTCTGTTTGTATGTTCCCTTTTTTTGCCTTCTGATATAAGTCTCTTCCTTTCTCAAATAAAGTTTTTTTTTAAAAGATCCCCTTTCAGATATCTGACTTTGTGTAAAGTTGATAACTAGTTGCGCTTTTGCTTTGTATAACCCAATATGTTTGCTACACACCGTTGAAACAATTCAGGCCTTCAGGAGCAAGGTTTTTATTCCATGATTCTTACAATGATTACACAAAGTCTTTTTTCAGTCTCTTGTTTTATCCTACATCAGCCATTATAAGTTTTAGTGATTGTGGAAATATTATTGATGCATGCTCATTTTCCCATCATATCATCTGTCTTGAACGTGTGACCATGTATTGAACCACATCCCAAAGGTAAAGGCGAATCCCAGTTTCTTGGCTCCTAATTATCCAAGATTCACATAATGAACCGAAATCCATGACATTTATAATTTCTGCCTAGAACCCTAAAGCTATGGATCTGAAACTGAGCTTATACCAACCTCTTTGATATTCCTCAAGACCTTTGCAAAACTAGAGTCCACCTGTAAATGTGTTGTGGGGGGAGGGAATCTGCAGGCTTTAAAGCAATTGTATGAGGCAGTGAAGTCCTACGAAGATGCTAAATGCTTTAGTGCTTTGTGACGTTTCCTGAACTTTACTTCAGGCCTACAGAGAGAAATAGTTTGTACTACAAACCTATCTTTTGCTGCTGAAGTACATGAAAAAGTTCAGAAAATTGTGATATTCTAGCTCTTCTAATTGTTCATTTAAATGGCAAAGGCTCTTAACAACTCTGATTCTGGTATAATTTTAACTAAAATAAAATGCTTTCAACAATATAAGTATGTAAGAGTAAGTATTTCCGTAAGCCAAATTCAATGAGTTTCACTGATATAAAAGCAAAGTAATGATTCATCAATAATACACCCACAAAAAATAGATAAAATGTCACGGTTTAGCTGAGGAAAGCTTAAAACTAGCATTAATACTATAACATTGTACTGCTTGCCCTATTGTTTATTATGTATTTAGAATCCTGTGTCTAGAAGTAAATCATGCTTTCAACAGGGATTTTATTGAGGTGCCTTTTGTTTAAATACTCATGTTGGACTCAGAAGAGCAGCCTTGAATGTTTTCACTTTACAACATTCCTGTTTTGTAGGCTACATCTGGATTTTTTTCCTAAATTGTTTGTTTACTATGTATCGAAGAACCCATAATGAAAAAAATAATCATAATCTACTACAATTCATAAGCCTTATCTTTCTCCAGGAATTATGTGCATCTCTTTTTTTTAAATAGATGCTTGTTCTGTCCTGTTGTCCAAAAAATAAGACCACTATAGCTACCAATTTAGTAGTAATTACAAATAAATGAGGGGAAAATTCTTCATAATATTTATATACTCAAGACAGACCCACGTTACTGGAATGTGGATATTGTAATGTTAGCCTTTTTTTCATCTTCTGGCATTAACAAAATAGGATTAAAAAACAACTGCCTGAACAAAGCAGGAGCACTCCAGACACTGCCACCACCATCATCCTTTCTATCCAGCAATTCATTCATGCACTATCTTCATTCCATCTTCATTATCGTCAGGATTGCTAAGACTTCTCCATGTTACTCAAGACAACTGTACCCTGTTTTTATCTTCACTGGCATTCTGAGGTAGAAATCTATAAACATTAGTCCCAAGCACCTATCTAAAAATGTTTACTTGCTTCTCCCCCTTACAAATACTTGACAATTTGCAGCCAGAATTAGCTAAGCCGAGTTAATTTCCTTATTGTATTCTGTCCCCCTAGCAGCATGTCCTACTTATCCACTTAAGGGATGTTTGTTTGCTTTTCATTTATTTGTTTAGTTTCTGATTTCCTTATGCAGTTCCCATCAGCTGGGTGGTAACACGGCTTCCGTACCTCATTCCTCGGTGGAGGAATATAGCTTAGAACATCATATGCTGAATTGCTGGTCAGGCAAAGAGAAGAGCATCTTGGATAAAATGAACTTCACTAGGGTAATAATCCAAGTGGCTTTTGTGCAATTTCAACACTCTATTTGGTAGAAACTGTACTTTGCATTTGGTAGATTTTTGTACTTTGCATTTGTTTTTTTTCTCTTCTCATTTGGAATTAAAGGCAAAAAATACAATTAGCTCAAACTGCACAGTGAGTGGGAAGGCTGGGATTCTCAGCCATGCTCACACATGCCCACAAACTGGACTGGGGAGGAGCATCCTTTAGGCATGTCCTAGTTGCTGGTCCCCCTTTACTGAGCTCATATCACACCCTTGCTTATTTTGATTCTGGCCCCATAACTTGTCTAGCCCATCCGGGAGAACTTCCCCAGCTACCTGTGGGCACAGACAGCTGTTGGAGACTGTCCAACAGTCCCCCCCCCCCAAGGGTTACTCTGTCAGCAGCTGAAAGTTAAAAGGGTACTAGCTTAGTAACTTGAAATCATTCTTCAGCAACGTCTAGCTCTCTCTGATAACTACATGGGGGTCACACTAACTAGATTTGTTTTGACAGACCACATACTTACTTATAAGCAATTCAGTGTTTTAATCAGCCGATTAAATGAGATGTTTGGAATCTGGCTGTGGAGCCTTTGTTGGCATTTGTTTTACTTCACGATTCCATAGTTGCCTTGAAGTGATTGATTCTAACGCTACATAAACCTGAAATATGGGGAGGGCGGCTGGAGGATATGCTGTTAAAAGTACCCTTAAAAGTACCCTTCGGCACACTTGGTCCTTCCGAGGTTGTAGCATGTTACAACATACCTGGCCTTGAGAAATGCTTTGAAGGGCAGGAGAAGTGGAAATGTAAGTTTTGAACAATGTCAGACTTCCAAATAAACCTTCCACCTCCTGTCTTCGCTCCCTCAGAATGATGTTGTCACTACTGTCTTATATGTACTAGCTCAATCCACCTTTTTTAGGCTACCTTAGTCATCTCCTTTAACTCCTTAAGCCAGTAAGAGAGGAACTAAACTTGTATTCTTCTGCCCTTCCTCTCGTCTGTGAGTGCACAGACCCAGTACAACCCCTGCATAACACAACCTGGCTCTGTGATTTCTGGCACCAAACTTAAGCCATAGACTGTCTGGATGGAGGGAGCAGGGGTGGAGGATGGGTTGTTGGATTTGTTTTGTGAACATTTTTCATTCATCTCTATGAGGGGAAGCCCAGTCTATCAAGTTTTTAACTGTAGTCTTTAAGATGCTACAGAAAAATAATTCTCTTTTCTTATGCCACGTGTATGTCAAAGTGCATAATATTGAGAATATTTACAAGTAATTTTTCTTTCCCAGTTGGATTTGAGTGTGATCCATTTTTTTCAGAGTATCTACTTCTTAATAATCGCCATGGAGATTATTATTTTTTTTGTCTCTCCTATTGTAAGCTTTCAGTAACAGAAGGCATAGGATTTATTTTGTCACAAAATGAAATCAAGAACTGAATTGTCTGACCAACCGTAGGATATTAAAAAATAGCAAATTACTTCATTCCATTGACACCTGCACAGAATAATGTTTAGAGAGCTTTTCTTTTTTGAGCCAAATTTTTATGGTTTTCCTCCTTTATGTATTTATGGTACAGCACCTCGATACTTCTGTTACTGCTCCCTTTTGTTACAGAAAACAGCATGTAAGGAGATTGCTGAGGCAAAAATTACTTAATCAGGGGTACCTAACTAACATGAATTGACAGACCAAGTCCAGATCCTGGTAATTATTACTTCCCATTTTGACAGTCAGATGGTATTACTCTCATACCATTGGGCAATTTATCATTTCCTGTATCAGACAGCACGGGGTTTTATTATTACTGTCATTGAAGAGGATTATGTGTTCTTGGAAAGCTGCTTCTTTAAACGCTTCATTTTTGGAAGGATTCTGCTTTGACCTCTGCGTGTGTCTCTCTCTGTCAGACACACATATGTGCGCACATACCAGTTTTCATTTTCCTCCTTCCCTTTATATAGGAGGCTGAATAAATGCACAGCGTAGCATACTGCTGGCTAAACCTTCATAAAGCTCTGTTGTTTAATGCCCTGGAAGAGCAGCTCAGGCTGAATGCCTTTGAGACATAGGTGCTCTAATGCAGAAAGCAGTGCATAATCTGTCTCCTGGCGTGTTCTGCCCTGTGACCTTTGGGTCCCCAGGAGACCAAGGAGGTCTTTCTGTTCATAGTGCCTGTATTTCCCCAACAAAGGGTCTTGTGAAAATTGCAGCTGTGAGATTGCAGCCATGCAGCCATTGCAAGGGCTTAAGAAGGCTTTGCTCAGGTTCTCCATAAAGCAGCTAGTGATGTATGGAGGATTCAGTCTCCAACGTTTCCTAGTCTTTTCCGTTTGTTCCCATTAAGAAGGGCACCGTGATAGTTTTTAGGTGGCAGCTTGCAGATTTTTAAAGTGGATCTCTACTACTGTATGGCCCAGCTCTTTCTAAGTCTTGTGCTCTCAGATCTTCCTCTACTAAAAATATAAGTTGAAGAGGGCATGGCTCCATCACTGACTGCACGCAGGGACAGGTGGCCATCAGGTTTCCCTCATTTCTCACCCGTTTTGGTCATTCTGACATTTTTCCTTAGGCCGTCAAAGGCTCCCAAGCCCAACAGCATATCCCTTGGCAACTTCCTTTTTTTTTTTTCTTATAGAACTTCCTGGTTCTTGCCATTTACCTACCTTTGCACATGTCTTCTGTCACAGTTTCCTATTAGTTTCTGCATAGATTTTAGTTTTCTGAAGCTACTGAATTTATGCAGAGAGCTTCAAAGCTTCTCTGCTAGTGTTTCTGACAGAAATACAAAAATGGCACCACTGAATACAGGTGCCATCACCACAGGCTCAGCCCAGGGACACCTCACTTGAATTTCAGGAGGTAATTCGGCCTCACTAAGGATGCGAGTTATTTCAGTTAAAATACCTGCAGCATTATTACCCTTTGAGATAAGTGTGTGAGTTTTTTCGTAAGAGCCTCCATCCAAGCTCCGAGAACACAAACACGGACAGCAGAGGGCCAGCAAGAACAAAGGGGACAGGAGCAAGATTCATTCCTGCAGCAAGAGATTGCACCTGAGCATGGGGGCTGTTACTTACCTGTGTTGGTGAGTAATGCAGTAACTAGGCAGGCTGCTCATTTTCCTAAGTTCTTTCTGAGAAGCTGGGTTTCAGTTGACTTGTTTCCACGTTAGGTAGTGTTATATGTCACTATTACAGTAGCTTGGACCCTCCTGTAAAAGAAATAATCCTTTCTTTCACCTCTCTGGCCCTTTCCCTCCAGCTTTTAGTGAAAGAAAAAGGCTCAAAGCACTCAGTTTCATTTTCAGTTTCCGCTTTCATGCAAGAATTTGTAGTTTGCTAATTACGGATTACCGAATTTGGGGATGTTTTGCCGTCGGCATGCTGAAGCCCATGCTTGTTCCCATCTACATCATGGTCCAGCTCCGTGAGTGATTCAGTAGCTGCACTCTCAAGCCTTGCCCTGTTTCGTTAGCAAGCAGTTCCCACAGCCATGGACCACCAAGATGCTTTCAGGCTGTGAAATTAGTTGTCATGAAGCCCGTTCAGTCAAAGGGCCAGTTCAGGCCGGTGGGATGCCTTACCCACAGGAGCAGAGTGTTTGTGAAGCTGCTGTCATAAAGGTGGGCTGCAGGTTGTCACCACAGAGAGACAGTTTCATAATGCAGTTTCCTTCATAGATTTGGTTTTCACTACCCAGTCCTTGAGGCCCTGGCTAAGTGGATCATTTAAGCCTGAAAGGATACTGTGAACTTAGCTGGTCAATCAGTCATAGAAAGACATCAGCATTTGGTTCTCTTTCTTACTGTCATGACCACCTGCACGTTTAGCATCATTACAAAAGGTTGAATATTAACTTGAAGGTACTGAAAGTGGGTTAGGCGCATTAGAGAAGGAAAATTTATGGAAGCTTTTTATATCTTCTTACCAGAATGAGCTCTACTGTGTCTACCTGCTCTTCTGCGTGATTACTTCAGCTACTAATCAAGGAAATCACAACACAGGGCTCTTAGTATCTGATGCCTAGCAAGTTATTATTCATGTAGTGCTGGTAGTTTCTGGTTTTCCTTTCTCCTTCTTGTTTAATACAGATGCTAAGGATTGAAAAGAAAAAAAAAAAGGCTTCAGGTGGGGGAGTTTAGAAATAGAAGAGGATTTGACAAGTCAGGGGGGACACAATCCAACTGAGGTTATTTGCATTCAACCTGCAGAATCCCATAAATGCAACAGTAATTTATGTCAACAGGGACCAATATATACGCATTTTGCTCTTCTGTGTTACAAAGTCCATTCCTTGAGCTAAGAACTTGGGACTCACGGAACAAGGAGATTAAAGACATGCAGCTGACCAGACAGCCAAGGTACTCTGTGCAAAATAGGAAGCTAGAAAATACTGTCTCATACCTTGACCGCTGCCAAAATACAGACCTACTCCTCAGCTGTTGCCTTCTCCACAGATCACCACTGCAGTGCTGTTGTGTCAGCAACAAAGAACTACTAGTCACTACTGCTGCCGTACTTGATCCCTGTGTTGATAAGTGCTGCACTGGAGGAGGTCATCAGGGCTTATAACAGGTCTTTGGAATGAGGAATAGAAACCAGACAGGAAAAACAAAAATTGTCCAATTTCTTTGGTCTGAGTAATTCACCACGGGCATCACTGAGGGAAAAATAGAACTACTTTCTTCACCATAGAGAAAAATTCTCTTTATAGGCTGACTCTCCCCTGTGCCACTGCAGAGGCTGTGGTGGTTCACAGGGACAGAGGCTCCTTACAGCATGTAGCTTCTGTCCCTAAAACAGGTGATGCTGGAGAAGCACCAGAAGGGGAACAGCAGAGCTGCTTTCCAAGAACATACTTTGCAATGGCAGAAGTATAGTTACGCCCAAAGCTCTTGTGAAGGGCCAACGAGCTTTTAGTTTCTGCTGCTCACACACATGTTTGGCCACCCCACGGCGGGGTTGGCTCCTGGCAGGAAAGGGGCAGTGGCTGGAGACCAAGGCAAGACAGGGAGCAGGGGGAATAGAGTCCTCATTTCAGCACTGCTATGGAACGTACTGTTGAGGGGAGACCGAGGAGGTGAAGCAGCAGCCATAAAACATCTTATAGGACACCTTGTAGTTCAGCTTGAGAGCCCTCCTTGGCTTGGAGAGCAGCTCTGTCCCCTCCCGAGGATGACAACATTACTTCAGCCAGAGGCTCCAGATGTCTACCTGCTGCAAAGAACCTTCTCTATCATCTTCGTTCTCAGAAGACAAGGTGGTAATGAAGGATTAACTGCTTTAGCCTTTTAACTGATAGTTTTAAGCCACTTTACGGAAAGTTCAGGCTAAACAATTTAAACTGAAATGCGCTGATCCTGTCACAGAGTAGAACAGACAGTTGAAGAAATGTTAAAAAAACCCAACACACTGCCAGCTACTACCAACACGAGTCTTTAGGTTTCACTTTCCTGTGACTGTTGTCTTCTTTAATTATTTTATATTCACTGTTAAACACAAGCTTGCCTGATCAGATATTGGAGATTATTTAGTAAAGAAAGTATTCAAAGGAGTAGAAGGAAAAAAGTCCCAAATTCTAACTCTCCATACTGACTAAATCTTGAATCTCATTCAATAACTTGAGAAATACTGTAACTGCTAAAGATCGAGCCAAGAGTATTAATGTTCTATCATCTTTGTTACAGTTCTTTTTAAAGATAAATTGACATTTATTCTTCCAGCTGGAAGCTTGTACTTTGATTTCACTGAATTGAATCCATTATTAAACTTAATACTGTAGTTCAGTACGGACCTGAAATCAGAAGCACTAAAGTTTCTATTCTTTGTTATCTCACTATTGTGGGTCAAGCAGACAGATAAAGTGAAGATGGAATATTTAAAATGTTTATGAAATTTATTTATCTCACCAGAAAATTGAGATACATTTTTTACTTAACTTTCATGCACAGGCTTTCATGTGCTGAGATGGTTTTCCCTGAATTCTTAATTCTCTGCATTTTAAGAGCATTTTGCCGTCTTCAGGGTTTATCATTATTAGGGAATGTTCCCATACGTCATCCAAAAATCTCAAGGACTGGACATTTAAATCGGTGACCTCACTGATTAATAGCTCCTTCCAAACTGATTTGCAGCCTTTTCCCTGTTGTGCAAAACAGTATCAAAACCACAAATACCAGTGATTCAATTTGGCATCATTGACCACTGAAAGAGGAGTCAGAAAAGATTAGTAAGTGTTATAGCTGATCTTACATAGTGCAGTGACAAGTAAATTTGAGGATGACAGATGATCCCACTGACCGACAATTCTTCTGACTCTATTAGAAAAGACAGCATGTCCACACCATAACAACTGGCCCCAAAAATGTAGAAATTTCAGTTCATACTACTGTGAAAAACGGAACCGAAACAAAAAATCATTTTGAGTAAGTGTTTGGAGGGCCTGACTCTTGCAGAAGACTGACAGAAGTATGTTAGGATCTCAGTTTGTAAGACACCCAAGATGTTTCTCGTAACTTTACTGGGTGGATTTTCCCACCCCTGCTCTGAATCAGAGCATCAGCACTACCCTCCAGTGTAAACCCAGTTACACTTCCTGAATGCTCAGGGCATTTTGAGCTGCACCTTTAATGATAAATAAATAAATAAGGAATGAACTTGTTTGGCATTTCAGGCCAATGACCAAAGCCAGGGAGCGTGGTGAGTACGCTACTATATTCCCTTTAACTTTATTTTTGTGGGCATCATGCATTTTTAAAATGGTTATACATTTCCCTGAACCAGTGTAATATAAAAGATTTACTGTTACAGTTTGTGTGTGGCCAGGCAATGGCATATGGAAAACATGTTTCCTGCTATTTAATTTAATTACTCTAATCACGTGCCAGCCCCGGGCATGTCATTCCGGACCTCTGAGGCTCTTTGTCTGTCAAAGAGATGGACAATATCTTGGCTTTGTTTAGTTGCTCTGCAGGCTGCAGATAAAACCACAGAAATACTGACTGTTTGTTTAACCAAAACTTTGCATTTTAACCATTTGGCTTTGATTTTTTGTTTTACAAGAAAAGACGACATTTTGGCCTTGGTGAGCTGAAAAGGAAATATTAGGGATATGAAGAAGAACTGTCACTTTTGGGGCTTAATAGATGAAAAAGAATACTCTAGCCTTCTGGTCAGAAATTGGCTTTATTAGCAGAAACTTAAGACATGTCTCGCTGTTATTTTAGAGTTGCCTGTTAGCAAGGTCAGCTGGAAAATTCTTGTTTATAACTGCTCTTTCTAATATGGTTAGCCCTTCTTTCAGCAGTTTCAGTAGATTTTTGTTTCTTTCATTGTAATAGATGAAACTGTAATGGGTGAATACTCATACAACAGCAAATATACCAATAATGTTGCATCCAGGTGTAAGTTAGCTTCTGTCTGAAAATATCTGTAGAGTGTTAACATAAGAAATATCTGCAAATTACAGCTTTAAATCTTTTGACAGAATTTAAGTGCTGATATACAGATTACAGTACTCCATTCATATTATAAATCCCAAATCTACAGAGAAATTAATCACACACTTAGCTTTAAGTATATGCCTAACACCACCACTTCCTTCACTTTTAAGCAAGTGCTCAAACCCATTTTTTCCCCCTGCCTTGGGAAGCAATACTGAAGAGTACTTTAGAAATCCTATCCTCATATAGCCTAACAATCACGTTGTCAGAAGAGGAAAGAATAAGAACCCGCTTTTAATCAAATTAGTTCCACATTAGAAGAAGTTGCTACATGTAGAAAGACTTGTGTATTACAATGTTTTTGGAAACAATGAATTTCAGTTGCTTTAAGTTTCAACAGTACATTAATCTACCTCTTCATATGGTAGTGTGCCAGCGTCCTGCCACAGTAGTTTTCAGACTACGTTGTGTGGAAGAATATGCTCTCAAGAAGTCTGCATCATCAGAGGGAAAGATTGGATGGGACGGAATACAAAAAAGAAAAGCATCCATCTGAGCGGAGTTTACATATTTGTGGTATTTCAGTGTGTGGTTCTCCAACTGTCTTCACTTCCCCTCTGTTTTCTAGCTGAATCAATGAGATACAACAAATCGTTTATAATTCTTTCGTTGCTGTACTGTGCAACTTAGGGGAAGTAATTTTTTTGTTACTGTGTATGGAATTGCAGCTCCTGTCCCATTTAGGTTTGAGCCAACCACTAGATGACACTACTTCCCACTTACTTAGCAGGTGTGGTCATATGCTCCCACCTCCCCATATACTCACATATTTACATGCTTCTCAACCAAAGAACTTAAAAAATTATATTATGCAGGAATTTCCTTCACCACTCTACATTTTGATGAATTTTTTGTAAACATGTAGTATTTAGGTGTGTGCATGAAGCTGTACACAAGCATTGCAAGCAGCACACGAGTGTCTTTGCCTGATTTATAGGAAACATATTATAATTCACCATGTGAGTCTTTAGGGTGTTGTAACTTAGCAAGTGTCGATGACAGCTCTACTTAAAAGAAATCAGAGGAACTCCAAAGAAAATTTAAAAGGCTGGAGTTTGTGGAGAACATTCCTCTTGCCCCTTACATATCCGTACTCCACACCCTCCCCCCCCAACAAAAAAAAGGATGCTATATTGGCTTCTGTAGTGTAATTCTGGAAAGACTGGGCACGGGGAAAAATAGTATGCTGAAGAGTCAGGCAAGAGCAAGCTACACTAATCAAGTCAAAAAATGACAAACTGTGAGGAGAAGGAGAAAGACACGGACGGGCTGTCATGCATATCCATAAGGCAGCTGCTGCTGTGGTTTTTAAATTAGGAAGAATGAGATTTCCAGAAGGGCGTGTGGAAAGAATCCCGTGTTTCTAAAGCCCGATTTTCAGAAATCCAGAAGCTCGAGATTACTTGAAAAACAGCTCCTCCAAAGTTACATTTATGCTACAAAATTACAAGCACAAGGGCATGGAAGTGGAGTAATAGCACCTTAGATACACTTTTATTTTTGCCTATGTCAACAAGCATCTTGCTTTAAGACTCTTCTCAGTGATTTAAAACACGTTTGCTGTATATGTGCTGTAATTGTAATGCATATGTTGTGTGATATACTTCGAGGTCTTTAAAAATCTGCCTGTCATCTACAGGACAATATACTACCCATAGTCAAAGCAAATGTGGGAATTACTTTTTGGTTTAGTAATCTAAATGTGAAATATTTAAAATCATCCTCATTTTGCACCTACTTTAATCCTGATCCCCCACAACTGTGGCAATGTGGGTACATCCCTATCCTCTGTCCCATTAGCCAGGTAATTCTGTACTCCTGTTGAAGGGAAACTGCAAGCAGGGGAACTGAGCCTCCTTGCCTTGAAAGGTTGCTCTGCTCTGTTTACATTTCTCATTCTATTGGAACCCATTATTTTAGCATTATTTCTTCTGGTTTAATGCAAAGACATGTAGTGTCTACCTCGCACTAGATTAGCAAGCAAGGTATTTCTGCTAATAAGCTGGTTTTTGTTATATCAAGTTTGTCGTAAGAAATAGAAGCTCAATTACTGATTTGTAGGCCTTTAAGAAGTTTGTTTTGTAGGACTGTAAGAAATTACATTACCTTAATAATGTCAGTTCTGCTGTATTTGTGCAACAATTCAGTTAATGTTTCCTGTAGTTCTACTGAATGTTTGGAAATTGTATTTACAGATTAAAACCTATCACATTCACAATTAAATTCTTCCAGCTCACAACATTTTAAGTCCATAGTCCCTATAAAAGAGTGACGAAACACTGTAGACTCAGCACTATATTTGCAAAATTATGTTTTTAAGTAATTTGTCAACAGAAAGAGATACGTTTATCTGTTTGAAACCAGCAGCTTAACTAGATCCATGTAAGAACTGAGATTTTCTCAGCAGTTTAAGGGCGTCCAAGTCCCCAGAAACATCAATGGCTGCAATCAAGACTACTTAAATTGCAAACATAGGCAATGTAATCAAAATGAAAGATACAGTTTTATCCTGTGTATGTGTTATTTGGACAGGTTAATTTATTGGGGATTACGGATCTGAGGAAAAACTACATCTCATTTTAAACATAAAATAAGAGAAAGGCTGGGAAATAACATGTTAGAGGTTTTGCTTGTTTATTAAAATGCTGTCTTGTAGTTAATCTAAACAACGGTAATTACTTTTTCAGACTTTGATTTCCTCTGCAAATCTTGTGCTCTTGTATTTCATTTAGACAGGACATTTATGCAAATTGCTACTTTTTTTGCCAATTTCCTACAGTTTCTTAAACTTGTCAGCGAACATCCTTGACCCTCCCCTCCAAAGACTGCTTAGGAAGGGGAAAAAGCTCTCCACCCTATTTGTGGCTAAGCATGAGCTCCAGGAAGTTAGCTAGAGTACAACAAAAGCAGGCAAGACAAGAAAACAGCTTATCTTCAGACCTGAATCTGGAACTTGCAGTAAAAATACCCTCTTGCTGCATACACTGCCCATGCAGGGACAAGTTCCCTACTCAGTATGATTGTAAATGCACAATGTGAGCTTTTGCATTGCTTCTGAAGGGAGATAACAAAACAAAACAAAAAGTTTCAAATCACTTCTGTTCTCTTCTTACAAAAAGATGTTAAGATATAGGGACCCAAGAAATGCTGTCCTTTGGAGCTAGCCTCTTCCCTTTCTCAGGGCTGGGAGCCTTGGGGGGAAAGCAGCTTGGTTATACCTGCTACGCTTGTGGAAAAGAAATCATGACTTAATGATTCACTCTTGCCCTGTAGCGAAGGACTTCTTGTTAGTTGGATCTGAGATGGCAGCAGGAAAAATAATCTCTCCCTAAGTAACTTGAAAGGCAGCAAAACTGCCTCAAAGTACAAAGTGTGCGAGCAGTAAAATGGATGTGAACCAAATACGGAAAGTGGAAAGGAACCTATGCAGCTTTGCACAGCCCTGGAAGTGAAGTCTTTATAAGCAAATACTTCAAAGTCCTCCCTCCTCTCTCACTCGCGTGCATTACTGCGGCAGTAGGAGCAAGCATTGGGAGCAGAGCAAACGGTGGCTGAGGTACAAACAGCCAAATACGGCCTCTGGTGTGAAGCTGCCTTCACGTCGGCTGGGGACACGGTGTGGCTTTTGACAACTGCTGTGAAAGCTCTGCCCACGTGACCCGAAGTCACTGCATTTGGATCAGCATTTCAACTGCCTTGGTGAAAGTTATGCTTCTGTACTAAACTAGGATTTGGATTAGAGTAACCTACCATGTTACACACTATATCAAAGTCTCAATTCCAATGCACGATATGGAGCAATGCAGTTCGAAACATATTTTAAACTGAGCATATACTAGCGGAGTAGAGGAAAGTTTTGTTTTCAATAAGGAGAGGGGGAAAAAAAAAAAGGATCCTCACATGCAAAGCTCTTCAGGCAGTTGATAGTGAGTAGTTGCTAGGAGGATGCAATAGCATCAAAATTCCTTTTAAGATAATCTGAAGACAAAACCGTTCAGGGTTAAACAAAGTCCTATGACAATTCAGTGAGATTTTTATCTCAATAGATGTGAATTTGGTCTGGCATTTTCAAATCTACCTTTTGCCTAAGGCAGCAATGGTGAGGTCCTTGCTGATGTAGATTCATGTGCAGGGATGCTTCCTGCAATGGTTAACACATGTTTCTTAGCTCTCAAGGAACATAAGAAACATCAGGTGAAAAAAGAAGCTCACCAAAAAAAAAAACCCACAAACAAACAGAAAAGACAACAGAGAAAGAAAACAGCATCAACAGATACAAGAAAGAAACAGCTTCAAGCTTGCTAGAGGGAATTTCTTGAATTTTGAAAAATAAAAGATGGAGTTATAGAAAACTCTCTCTCTGAAATGTGTTACACCTACAGCACAATCCCTTTCTAGCAGTTGATCATTTTACTAAAGTCGTTGTAATAGCTAGCTTTCCACGCCTGAGGTAGTGCGTGGTGTCCAAGGCAAAAGATTTATAGTTTGCTCCGGGTATAATGGTATGAGAGGAACTGGTTGCCAAAAGGGACTGTGATTTGAAGAGGGCGCCTTTGGGAACATAAGAGACATCAGGTGAAAAAAGAAGCTCACCAAAAAAAAAAACCCACAAACAAACAGAAAAGACAACAGAGAAAGAAAACAGCATCAACAGATACAAGAAAGAAACAGCTTCAAGCTTGCTAGAGGGAATTTCTTGAATTTTGAAAAATAAAAGATGGAGTTATAGAAAACTCTCTCTCTGAAATGTGTTACACCTACAGCACAATCCCTTTCTAGCAGTTGATCATTTTACTAAAGTCGTTGTAATAGCTAGCTTTCCACGCCTGAGGTAGTGCGTGGTGTCCAAGGCAAAAGATTTATAGTTTGCTCCGGGTATAATGGTATGAGAGGAACTGGTTGCCAAAAGGGACTGTGATTTGAAGAGGGCGCCTTTGGTTTGGTAGGTGGTGTATTTGTTCTGTGGCTGGAGTTCACTAGAAGAAATTGTTTGATGCACTGGCCAACGATAACCATCTTGGGAGAGGGAGAAACCCAAATCCTCCAAGTTTCAAGGAGAGAGGAGAATTAAATACTTGGGTATGTGGAAAAAAAAGGATGACAAACTCTATGGCAACATGAAGTAGATCAATTCATGGGGCACTTTGTGGTTTATCACTAAAAAAAAAAAAAAGATTTATTGACCCCTAGACCATGGTAGTTTTCGGTATTAAATGGACCTCTTTTGAAGACTAAGCTGCTTGAGAAGAGGAGACAGTAGTTTTGGAACAGAGCCCTCAGCCTTAGAAATAACACTGCTGGTTTGGCTCTGCTTCCAATATTGTTGCCTAGTTTTAAAGCTTTTCAGCAGGAAAAATTCACTCCAGTCTGGTGACCAGCGTGAATCACTGTGGAGTAGATTAACACAGTGTTTTCCCAAGTGTCTAATCTTGTTTTAGGATCAGAATACAAACAGGAGCAAAGCATCCTTAAGGCCCAAGGGGTCCTAGGAGCAAGCCTGCAATTCGGCCTCCGTTGGCGTTTGCATTACTTTGGGCTCCACAACATCGCTTGGACTACCCAGAATTCTTTGAAAGTTCCAGCATTTCTGCTCTGACCTAAAACTTTACCTTTGCACGCTGAGTGCGGCTGTTGGCTCACCCACGAGAATGGTGTTATGTGTATAACATCTTATCCTCTATATCCCGCCTGCTGAGTGGGTTCTTCCTTTCAAGCTCGCTTTTTATTGCTAGAGGGAGAGTAGTCTCTCTCTTTTGCTTGATGTTTTTTCTGCTATTTTAACACTCCTGAAATCAGGGAAGAGCTTTGCACTTTTGAACCGGCTTCAGTCCTTCCAAGAGGCAATGGCCGAGAGACACTGACTGAAAGTTTGCCAAGATATTTGCATACCTCTGCAAGGAGACCAGGCTAATTCTAAACCAGAAAATTCCTTTATTTTTGTTGGATTTGGCATTTTGACATCAAGAGATTTATCAATATAATTAGGAAAATATATAAATACCTGTAGCCCATCTATGAGGATTAGAAGATACAAAAATAATTAGGAAATGTAGCAATAAGCAATTCCAAGTCACTGATGCCAAAGGGGATCTACACAAGAAGGGACAACAGTAAAAGATGTGGCAGAGAACCATGCAGCATGCATAGAAGTGAAGAAGGACAAGTTAGGCATTAGGCATGCTTCAACCCAGCTCAGGCCATTGGCCATCACAACATACTTAAAATTACTTCATGGAATTTTTTGTAAAAACCACTAAAGTGCTTAGACACCTATTTTGAAGGTGCCTACTTGCCTGTAAGTACGTGGGTGACTTCCTCAAAGGTCCGTGCAAGTAATGCAAGTATGTTCTCTCGTTATCTAATGAAAACATCGGTGTATTTACTTATGCATGCAAAACCAACAACAACAACGAGCTCATGTGTGAGAGGAGCCTAACTAATCTAACTAATGGTGGAGACAGCAGACCCATGGACAGCCTGCCTCAGGAGGTAGGAAAGGTCTCACGGTCTCAAAGTCACTTTATAGACTCTGAGGATTATTACATACTTCTCTGTGTATTAAAGGATGATAGGTTTGTTCAAAGAAAAAAAGCAACGCCACCAAAATTTGTAAGTAAAGTCCCTAGCTTTTCGTAATAAAAGCCTGAAGTGAGGGTTCCTTAAAAATGTATTTTATAAAAAATTATAAACAATATTTTGAATATATTGCAAATTAAGATGAGCACACATTTTTGCATGTCACTCCACTGCCTTTTCTCGTGTTACAGTTAGGTCAGAATGAAGAAAAAAAAAAAAAACAGGGACTGTAGTAAGAACCATAATATAAAATTATATGTTGATTTTTCCATGGTCTATTAATATCTTGTTACTGTGAGACTGTACTGGTTGATGGTTTCTGGCTTAGTGGTGTTTGGCTTGTAGGTAAAGGAAAAAAGAAAAAAAATAGAACAAGACCACCTCTGACATGAATACTGACCTCCAACTGCTGTTTTACGTAACTTATTTTTGGTTATTTCGACATTTTTACCTTTAATAGAAATTAAAGAGCATTATGTCTTCTTAGCCTGTATACACTTTCGTGCATGCTCAAAAAATATGTATGGAAGTACTTTTATCTTGCTTTCAAGTTTCACCAGTATCAAGATCAAGAATGTCTCAACTTCTGAATCCTGGGTGGAATTCCAAGGGACATTCCACTGGGTAATAGAATAGAAGATGTAAAATTGCCAGTAAGGCAGAGAGAAGAATTTTCTCTTGGAGTCACAGGAGAGGGTGGGAAAAGCAGTGTAGGAGTGTTGCCTAATGTGCTCTCCCAGAGCAGTGCCTTTTAGACACTCCTAAACACACCAAGCTGTAATCTAACCTGCTTTCCTTCTCCTCCTCTTTCAACAATAATTGTATTCCTAAATATCTAACAACAAAATGTTGAAAAAGTTCCATTTTTATCTCTAAGACAAACTCGAATTTCCCTTTGCTTGTGAAATGACTCAGAATTAGGAGGCTGAAAATGTTAACCATGTACCTTGTAAAGGTTAGCGGTATTCAGTTATTGGTGTAAAAGCCTCGGTGAGGGGCTGTGTTTGCAGGGGGCTGCTAATGGAATACAGAACCTTTCGCCTTTGGGTCACTGGATCAAATCTGTCTCTTGTGGTTAGAGACCAGAGTTTGCTACAATTTAACTTTTCAGCTCCCTGTATAAATTAAATACGTAGAAATTAGAGATGGAAAGGACAGCTTGCAGCCTATCCCCTACCAGTGCAAAATTGTTCTCTCTAGCATGTTTCGCGATTACAGATTTTCCAGTCCCTAGTAGGTCCTGTCCACCCTGCAGAGCAAAGCAGCTGGTATTAATTGATATCCGAGTTTAACTGGGTCCTTGTCAACTCCCCACGCTGGCACCGGAGCTGTAGGAGGGATTCAGCAGACACCTCTCTGCTGCCTGCCTCTGCAGGGGGCACTGAGCGGGCAGCAGGCCAGGGACCCCCTGTGTCCCTTCACTGCTGCCTGGGATGGGGGAGCAAGAAAAAAGCCCAGCTCCTTCCCACCCTGTGCAAAATACCTTATAATACAGGGGGATTACGGAATCTCATTTTCACTGACTCACTTATCCCCCTTTAAAGTCCTACCAATGTCCCTTCCATAACCAAACAGCTGCAGGTCATAGTTCTAAATTGTAGGTCTGATGGATTAGTTAGGGTAGCTAAGAGGAAGGGCAGATATGAGTTCAGACATTGATATGGACTAAAATTTTCCCAAAGTTTGGAAGAGATTAGGATGCTTTCTTGAGATTTGGAAGCTTGCTTGGGTCTTCTTTTAGTTTTAAATGTAAAGGTTTGAACACTATTATCTTTTACAACTTCCAATTGCAAGTAATTAACTGTGTTGCAGAATGCCCATTATTAAGTGCTATGATCTGCGTACTGACAATATTGAAGTTAGTCGTGTAAGGTATGCAATGACTACTACTGGCTACAGTGCTATAGATACACATTGGCTTTGCAAGCTGAAAAAAAACCCCACACCACCAAAACCCCAACCAGTATCAGTGGCCCATTTCAAAGTAACAGAAACATAATAATTAAACCAGTTCTCATCTCTACAGAGGAGTCTGAGTGGGGCTACTTTAACTTACTACCATTGAGTGCCCCAAGGTGCAAGTTACAACACCGAGACAGCGTAGAGTGTAAGTGGGATTTCCTCAGCACTTCTAATTTGGCCATGTATGCCCATCCCACTGACTTCAAATGCTTCCTGCTAAAAATGCTAGAAATACAAATGCAGCCTTCAAATTATCAGAGTATTTTTAGAAAGAAAACTGAACTTTGTTGCTGTTGCTCCTTCAGAGCACCAAAACCTGAAATGCCAGCAAGGGTGGCATGTCAGAGCTGCCCCATGCACCCCAACTTGCTGCTGGCAGGTGCTGCTGTAGGAGCAGAGCTGGCTGCTGCACGCCCGCAGCCCAGGGCTCCCGAGTACCCCATAAAATGCGAGTCTCTCCATTAGCAGTGCAGCTAACGACTGCTGCGTTACTGAAGTTAACTCATTTGTGATATTCACAGTGCCAAGGTTTCAGCTGTTGAAAAATTCAAGCAGTCATAAAGGAAGATCCTTTGGGCTTCAGAAATATTGCAATCAGGTGGTTAAAAAAAAAAAAAAGGCAACAAAGGGTTTAAAACAAAAGACCACCAAACAGGAACACAAGTAGTACAAAAGAAATTGCAGTGAATCTGCAAAGGGGACACTCCACGCTTTTTTTTTTCCCAAGGTAAAAAACCCACAACCTTGTGTTGTGAAATGTCTTTTTAAACACAGATTTAGAGAATGAAATTGAGGGTTATAAACTAGTAGCCAACAAAAGCAAGAAAGGCTGGAATGTTGGTAACCAATTGCAAGCACAAGGTCCAAGCAAAACATCTTGAATTGCTAGTACTGTAATAAATTACAGTTTTCACTTTTGTATTCTGCAAGTGAAAACAGCACTAAGTCAAGCTTGAGAGGAGGAGAGTAAAGGATGACCTTTTTAATTCACCCGCACCCACTACAAGTAGAGGAACTGCAACACGGAGCAGAGAAAAATGAAGAAACACCACCCATCATAGTGTGAAGGGACAGATCCTGCGCCCATAAAATGGGGTTCCTGTGTCATGGAAGAGTTAATTGTCAGGTAGCAATAGATGAAAGCCAAACTAGATTCTGGGATGGTCTGCTATGGTGGCTGTTATCTCATTTTCTTCCATGGATTAATTTTCCCCCTCTTTAACTTTAATTAGATAAAAGTCTGGGGGCAGGAGGTGGCCCTGGAGCGCTCAAAGGGCAAGAAGTGGTCAAGAGCTGTTTTCTCTCAAACTTTGATTAGCCTATTTGATAAGTGATACTGAGCACCCCAATTGGTTAACGAATGAGGGGTTCCCGTGAGGTAAGTGGCTGGGAAATTTAGCCTCCTCCACAAGGACAGCGAGTATGTAAACTTCTGTCCTTCAGTTAGGTGTCTACTGTGGTAAGGAGTAAGGGTGATTTATATCCTATCTGGGTCCTGGAGTGTATCTACATTGATTGACTCCCTTGATCTTGACATCAGTCACTTGGGCTTTCAGAGAAAGGGGAACATAGGAGATAATGAAAGCTACATGAAAGAAGACCTTAACATTTGTGTAAACGTTACTCTATCTTCAAAGGCAGAACTATCTTTGAACAGAAAGGAGATTTATTTCCTACTTTAAAATATTAGAAAGAAAAAATTGAGATATATTTAATATCAAACCTATAGCTTTGGTGCTGGTCTCAGCCTTTGGATTTCTTGACTCAATCACATAGTTAGAAGTTTTACTGCATGCTGCTTCCAAACACTGACACAGACACACTAATGTCATGTGCAAAGAGGCATCATCCTCTCCCCCTGGGAAGAGGAGAGAGAGCAAGACAGAATGAAGAGATTGGAGAGGTAGGGAGAAAACATTTGGAAAGCTCATACATTACTATCTATTAAATGTGGGGCTTTTATACACGTAAATCTGTGGCAGTAGAAACCAGAACACTTAAATAAAACTAAAATGCACCTCTCAAATGCTCCCCTAGTGAGTATCACATACATAATAAGATTTCCCCGGCTGGCTGCCAGGCTCTCCTTGGCCCGGAGAGCAGGGGGCAGATTTGGGGCACACTGGGGTTGGGAGGGAGCCTGGCAGGAGCCAGCAGCATCCGTGCTCTGCTCAGTGGGTGACCCAACAGGCCAGCTGCAGCACAGACATCAATTAGAGCAGCGTTTTCAATGATGCTGAGCAGAAAGGTAATTCCTACAACTGAGAAGCAGGGCCACGCTATCACCCGTGGAAGGCAAAGACTTTCCAGGGTAAACATTGCTAATTCTGCTACAGAATACTTCTCTCAGGGAGACATTAACAAGATCATGAGGGCAGCAGGCACAGTGGATGAAGAACTGCTATTCACCAAATCCTGCAATATTAAATGTGGGAGCTTTTGCTGAAATTATAAGGAGATCAGTTTAAAGCAGACAAGAATATTTTTTCATTGAACCTTGAGTAGTGAAATTCTGGACTTTATTGCCATGGAACATTGTAGAACCAGCAGTTCAAAACAGGATTTGACAAATTCATGGGCACCAGGGTCATAAGCAGATACTAAAGGAAAGAGACAGGGAGGTACCCCAAACATCTATAATGCAAAAACTCTGGATGCTGGGAGAATAGAAGGGGAATGACTTGCAGAGAGTAGCCATGCTTATGTGCTCTCACTAAATAGCATCTTCTGTTGCCACAGTCTGAGACAGCATTGGGCACAATGGACTGGTCTGCTGCAGTAAGGCATTTCTTACGTTTTTAAGTCTGATTTTGCTCTGTGTAGTCCTTCAGTCACAGCCAAAATTAGATTCTTCTGTTAAATTTATGTATTTTTTCTGTCTAGCTTCAGGGTGAAGCACACTTCTGCTTTCTTCTTCAGCGACAAATTATGCTCCTTAAGACACATAGCCACCAAACCAAGCCCTTTTTCTTCTTAACTATGTCTCCCAAAAAGCTTCAAATCTGTCTTCACAGCATGCAAAATGCAATAGTTGTATTCCTGAGTAAAAGACTAACTGTTGTTAAAGACAGCCTAAAAATGCAATGAAGTGGTAATTCACAAATTATGAGGTAGAGAATTTAATAAGATGATTCTGGACTGTAAATATGTCAAGAATTAGGATGGGTGTGCAAGGCAGAATAATTAAGGTAAAAAAAAGAAAAGACTTCCCACAGATATTAACTACTATGTTTTTAGGCAGAGGGCATGCAAATAAAATCTTAGTTGCTAAGTCCTGTATGGCATGTTCGGTAGCTAGCAGACATAATATTTGCACTTCTAAATGGAATATGATCCTCTGTCTGTGAGAACTGGTCATTAATATGTAACCTGCAGAGCTGGAATATTCCTGTGGTAATGAATGATTTCTTTGCAGTGAAAACGTAAGCACAAAAAACATATAGCAAGGAAAGACAGGGGAGAAGTTTTCCTCCTCTTCACCTCATGCTGAAGATCTTTCCTAGTCTGAACATAGAAATGTAAATTCCGTAATTTGGAGGGGGCGGGGGCGGGAATCAAAAATGTGAGGGCAGTGAACTGCAATTGCGCTCAAGAGAAGTACCAAAACTCAATGGCTTTGATAGTCTTCTATTGAGACAAAAGGAAATGGAAGGACTGGCATTTTGCCTAGGTCCAAAAACGAAGTGTCATTAATACATCTGGTCAGATCAAGGTAGCAGAAAAATACAAATTTTTTCCTCAGACAATCTCTCCGGACAGATAACATTTACAGGGTGGTATCTGTAACATTATGGTAGTTCGGCTATATTCCTTGACCCTTTTTTTTCCTGCAGTATTTCAAACAAACCAACAAACCTGTAAGTGCTAGCATCCCATCTAAATACACCTTAAAAGTAATCTAATAATCAAAGCTCAGTCAAGTTATCATGAAAAAACCCTCTGCAAGGAGCTGCTGTTGAGGTATCTCCCCTGTGTTAAGGGGGAGTTGAGCTGTACTTGACTTTGAGGTTTCAGCTCTCCCACTTCCCCTCTCTTAAATAAACAGTAATTTCTGGCAAATCAAAGAAAATCACACCTGACCTTACATTTATACCTGTGATTTCCTCAGGTCCAGAGTGTTATTCTGAGAGAATAGAGAAGCCATGAGCAGAATTCCCCAGTGGATTTATTGGCAGCTTCTTACAGAAATAAACAGAAGCATGTCTCCTGCACTGGAGCTGCTGAGCTGTGAGATAATATCTGTGCAGATGTTATCAGCCTCTAGATCAGATTTTGAACTCTTCACTTAGCAACAAAAAATCCAGACCCATAGAGCTATTCCTAAATTGCAGTCCCAAAGACTTCTGATTGCTGACTACATGGCAGGCGAATTCCTGTGACCAGCCATCAGAAGATTCACTGGGCAGACAGCCCAGCTAAGCAAATAGTTTGACCCAACATACCGACAAGCCCACAGCATTAGACAAGAATCACACGTGCATAAAATCTCCTCTAGATGAAAATGATGTCTACAGAAAACTGCATTCATGCTTTGTTGGGGTGTAGCACATACTCATGGTGATAAATCACCTGTGTTTCTCCGCCCTCCCTCGCCCAGCTGCATAGTGACTACCTCTATCAACCAAGTCTTTTAGGTCAAATCAACCTTTTAAAATTTCCTCTTTCTTAATGCTCTAACATGCATGGGTTCACAAAATTAAATTACAATATTTTTATCTGTTTGGGATCAGTACTCTTTCCTCCTCCTTATGTTTACGTTCCTTCAGTAGCTGACATCAAAATGTTTTCTGGAATGCTGGGACTAAATAAGTTATGCTTAACCCAATATCTAATACAAATAGCCCTAGGGAAGCTCCAGCAACACAATCATAAAAGCTACAGTTTCTTTTAATAGCTTGCCACACTTTGCTGATATAGTATTTCTCTAATCACCAATCTTTACGTGCCTTCCTGACCTTGGAGCTCTCTGTCCAAATGGCTTTGTGGTATCAAAGGCTCATGTCATTGGAAGAGTGAATGGCTTTCATTTTTCCCCCTGAAACTTCCGGCCCCTGGCATCTGCAAAGAATTATTCCAAGCAGTGTTTTGCTGCCTTGCGGCCACTGCCCTGTAGTGGCCTGACTGATGGAAGTGACTTTCCCCAGAAAGGTTACTGTGGTCAGCAGTGGGCGGGTGCCGCAGTTGGTGCGTAACCAGACCTGCTTTCTCAGCTGATTTTGTCTGGCCATCAGGCTACCACAACCATATGCTACAGCAATTAATTACTGTGGGTTTTTTTGGAAGACATCAAATAAATAGGGTATATACTGTTTTTACAGCAGAACACAGCAGTAAGCAAACCCCTTCCATAATAACCACAGATTCGGAAGCCTCAGTATTACAACAAAGGTGAAGTCATCGCTATAAAAGCTCTTAAAGAACTAATTGCTGCAGGGGGACCTAGGGGATCAGGATTCACTCAACAGAACCTCATACTGTATGAATGTCCAGAAATTACAGTTGTGATGCTTTGACCATTTCCAAGCAATGAGCAAGTCGGTGCTTGGATCCAGTCTCAGTTATTTAGCCTGCATGATTTGTCTCTCTTAAAGCTGTATTCTTGTTCTCTTCAACCTGCTCCCATGCAATTTCACTGATCTCACTTTTTGTGCTCTTGCTCTAGTTTCTTATATTTACCTCATTATTATATTTTTTAATATGAAATATAATTGGACTTAAATGTGTAGTTACTATGCTGAAACAAACAAAAATTGGCTGTGTAAGTCAGAAGCTCAACCGTAAGCTCACCTATGTTTCCCCTGTTTTGAATGTCACTATTAAGTCTTTAATTGCTTTAATTAGGTTTCTCTACTGAGAGTAGCAAAGAGAAATCCCACTGCCCGTAGTCAAAGGAGGATTGTGAATAGGAGAGAGGGAAGGAGCAGGGAAGCTCACTGCCTGTGGTTGGGCCTCTGTATAGCATTAGCTCTCTGGTGAGGCTCAGGGCCAAATCTGCCACATTTTACCATATCTGTTGATATTGCCATCAGATCGGGTTTGGCCCCTTATGATTCCTGAGAAAAAAAGAACTTCGAATGCATCCTGTCTGGTAAAGTACCAAACAGGAAAGCACGTTGCTGGGCTGGTGGGATCCAATGCTTTGAACCATCCCCAAACCTTTCAGCCCACCTCTGCAGCTCTGCCAAGGGTCTGAAATATGTTTTAAAACATCTTTTTAAAAATGTTTTCTGAGGCCCTTTCACCACATCTGTCACAGGAACAATCAATCTTCATTTAATCACCCAATCGGTCCAGAGCCCATTTGCGACCACCTTAAAGCTGTGGAGCATGGGTGCTTTAATTTGTCTGTGCAGTTCCAAAATACTGTGATACTTCATAGTGCCCACTGCTCTTCTTTCTCCTACCCTTTCTCCAGCACAACAAAACAACTTCTGACTGTACCTCTTCTACTATCTAAGAAGAAACACTGAAAGCCAAAGTGCTGCATTATTTCCTAATTAAAACAGCAACAAGTGGAGAGTATTATAGATATAATGCAGTTATTACTGATGCAATGGTTAAAGGAAGGACTTAGAAATCAGCATTTCTAATCCCTGTTCACTTTGGAATCATATTTCATGGGCTTTCTACACCTTCATTTCTCCACACAAAAATACTCTCAAAGTAGCAGATGAATTAGATTATTTTCATGTTAGACTTTACTAGAATAGCATTATGCAAGGGATATATATGCATCATAATCATAAAAGTTATTACAAAGCAAAAAAGAAGACATTCCTAAAAAAAAGCAGTAAGTGCAATCATATATGTAAATTGACATATAAATTAAAAAAAAAATCCCAAATAAACCAAACCATCACATACAACATTGTATATCTATCTGAAGAAAAAAAGTGGCACCTAAGAAATTATGCCCATGAAACGATTTTATAACTAATAATCCATTGCCAGACAATAAGCAAGTACAGCCTTGTTTTCAGCATCTTAGGAGCTACAGTTCTGCAATGTAGGAAAAAAAAAATCCAAGCACCAAAAGATTTCATTTGTCACAGGCCTCAAATGTAGAGCATTTGGGGACAGCTATAATGTTATCTTGAGTGAACACAGGGCCAACATAATTAGGAATAAAGAGGTAAGAAGCAAGGGGAATTGCCTGCATAACTTCACTTTTTAAAATCCTCCCATGGCAGATGGCAGGTAGGAAATCTGCATAATAACAAACTTGTCACAGGACAAGGCCAACTAAATACAACAATTAGAATTAACATTTTGCTTTGACTAGTTCTCAGGATTCCCCTTCTCCCAGGTTTCACTAGATGTAGTTGAAGTTGTGGCTATTGATTTTCCCCAAGTATTGTGTGGCTGCAAGAAAACTGTCTCTCTTCTTTGCGGGCATTGCTTTAAGAAGCAGCTATTGAAGTGCCAAACCCTACTCTCCAATATCCCAGCGAAAACCAAGAATAAATTTCTTGGTTTCCATCTAGTCTATCTAGACTTATATCTGTGTAAATAATCCAGTCTGGCCCCAAAACAGAGTTACCATGTGTTACGAATTATAACTAGTTATTGGAGGGGACCTTCTCTGCAACTGTCAGGTCTTTTGACAATTACTGGAACCCCTCTGCTCTGACTTAACCCACACAGCTCTTGGGATCTATGACTTCCCAACTACTTGTGGTCTTCCTGCTCAGCCATTGTCTTCAAGAATCACCAGCATGTGGATGACCTCCCAGGGTGCCGCTGTGCTATGCTCAGGGAGGTGCTTTAAGGGTCTGCACCAGCAATGGACCTGATCTTCAGAGCTGCCTTCCCCAGTATCACTATCTTAGCTGCCCTTTAAAACAAAGGGCTAGTGATTCTGAGTGCTGAACAACCCTCCTCTACAAAATTAGCCATCTTCTAAATTTAAAAGTGTTTTTTGTTCTATATTTAGGCAGTTTTGAAAATTTTATTCAATATAGCTATGACTGTTGCAGGGTTTCTTCCTTGTTTCAGGAAGGAAATGTAGTAAGGAGTAACAGGGTACAGATGAGGAATATAGACTGAATAATCATCTCTAACAATAATAATCTCTAATTTTGTGTCCTGTGGTCTCTTAAGCATTCAGACTTCTTTTCCTTTAAGTTACTCCTACATACCTCAGGTGGTACCTCTTAGAGACAGAGAAAAATATCATGTTGGCTAATGCAGCAAAAGATCCTTATGCAGTGTGATGAAACGAATGAACCACTTTCCCAAAGGGCTACCCAGGGACAAGTGTTGTTATTGCCCCTACTTGTCCTCCCCAGTTTGTATTAATTTACTTATTGTTTCCATTTCTTGTATTTGTTGTAATATCTTGTGATATTTGAGGATTCTGAAGATCTAAATACATGGAAGACTCAACTTTTGTTGGAAAAAGAATAAAGGCAAGAAAGAACTAGAAGACAGTTGAAGATGCAAAAATATAGCTTTGAAATTTTATAAACAGCATTAACAAAAAGAAGAGAGGGTGAGAATGGAAGAGGTTGGAAGCGGTGTTATTCAGCTATTTGGATTTTGTAGTACTGCTCCCACATTCTACTACCTTTCAGTCCCATCCAGTCTTCCACCTCCCCCCCTTGCGGCAGCAGTCTACCCCCTAACTACTGTTTTAGAGGGGACATTTGAAGTATGTTGCAATGAAGCAAAATCAAGTTTATGGAAATTCACCCATTCTTCCCACAAAATGTAACAAGCATAATGGTCTTTTCTGAACTCTTTGTATTTTGAGTGCCAAGGTTTACTCAAGGAATGAGAAATTGGAGAATTTATTTTGCAGTATGCATTATACATTTAATGCTATGCTAGCACATACTATTTTTCATGTTTCTTTTAACCCCCTAGCTCTTCCTAAAAATCAGCAAACATAAGGGTGTCTATCAATTTGCCCACTCTGGCAGGTTTCTCACTTGTCAGATGCTGCAAACCCTTTGCTGAGAAGCATATAGTAAAACAGCCAAACAAACAAAAACCCCAAACACCCTGGTTTCAAAAAATATTTAAAAGTCATCTTTAGGTGTTCAGTTCAAATTACAAATAATTTGATCTTATTCTGAATTAAAAATAGGAAGTGCAACAAGCTGTACTTGTTTGTTGCAGAACTATATTTATTCTATAAATGTAGAGCATCCTACAAATACATAGAATATAGGTATATAGAACAGATCTGAAGAGATTTATTTTTCAGCATCTCAAATTATATCACCATTTCACAACATATCACTACTCTGTGTGCCCAAATCAAACAAGTGAAGAGCTGAACACTGGAGAGAGAAAAAGTATTTTTTAAACGTTTTGAGATATTTGCAAATGTGTGTGTACACATAAGTGTTTTTTTTGTCCCCCAAGAAACTGTATGACTCTAACTACAAATATAACGGAGAAAGGAAGTCTGTTGACACTTTAACCACACTGAAATAAGGTGTCAGATTTGGTAATATACATCTCTGAAATCTGCAGAGGAGCAGAAGTCCTCCAGCAAAGGACTGGAACCTGGTATCCATCAGGTTACAACTGTTGTCACACAGGCAACAGCAGAAATGGATGGTTTGTGCAGAAGAGCTCTGGTGTGGGCAGTGACAACACACACACCCATTGGAGTTTGTGTGTTAGATTCACTGATCCATGGAGAGAGAACAGAGTTGATAAAACACATTAGTTATGGCTCTTAGATTTGCTGACCATATGGTGCATTGATGCTCCCTGTTCTGACCTCATGTACCTCCATGCAAGAGGTGTATGCAGAGGGCTTCTATACATGCTCATGGTTTTATGCTTAGACACCAATGTGTTAGTGTGTGTGGACTCTACAACGAAAAGCAGGGTTTTCAAAGTATTTCCCCCCCCATTGATTCTACAACAAATCCTGAAGTCAGCAGAGTTGCCTATAAAACCAAAGAAGAATCTGTTGAAGTACGCAGAAAACAGATCTTTAGCAGGGCTGCTGCTGAATTTAGCCTGGAGACTATTATTTCTCTGCATGAAGGCCAAAAGAACGATTCTTCACTTAAAAAGAAACCATACAAGTCTTAAGAAAAAGAGTTCCAATGAACAGCAGAAAAATTGAAGTGATCTGCATAAAATAACACCAAATTGATTTGCCAATACTGTTGAAACGAGTTGGGTATTATTTCCCAGAACAATGAAACAGGTGGGGCAGGTGATTTTTCATTAGTTATTTTTGGCCAACTAAGAGTTTAGCTGAATGACTTCTGGAAAGCTTCTAGGACTAGGCGGTTGTAACCATTAAATGCTATTATAAGGCTTATTTATTCTTCACATTAAAGTAGAAGCAGCAAATACTTGTTAAGACTGAAAGTTAGAGCATGACATGTGGACAACTGTATTTTCCCATTGGTATTCATTTCTGCACTTCTTTGTATTCTTTTTTTGGAAAGCACCATATGACTTCAGGAAAGTCTTGTGGTATTTCTAGTAAAAGTAATAAAGTAACAAGAATCCTCTAAAGAGGTTTTTTTTTTAAAAAAAAAAAAAAGAAGAAACAATGCACAAGATGTTCAGATGGTCGCTTTCTCCCCTTCATTGTACCCACAATTATTCATATATTTGTATTAAATCTCCAGGAGAGTCAGTAAGTGAGGAAAAGATTCAGACGGGACTGCAAGCGTTTGGAGAGGTGCTGCATTTTCTTTGGATGTGTGCTGCACACACCACATAGTCAGCACTTCAGCAGAAGTGGCAGAAGTCGAGTACCTGCCAAAGTCAGGAGCAGAGAAGGCAGGTCTCGCAGGAGTGGGAACTGGGAGCGAAACCAGCAGCTCAGCTGGACTCCTGGAATTTCCCTCCAGTAGAAAGTGCTCGGTCTCAAGGGCCCTCCCTGCTCTTATTCCCAGACACCATTTCCCATCACTTCTTAACCACACCAGGCTTCAACTTGATGACTGCCTGGCTCATATTTCATTACCAAGGTACCTGAAAACAACTCCGTATGGTCATCTTGATTCCTCACCTATGTTGGACCAGGAAGGCTGTTGTTTAGATGCTCAGATTTCTGGAAACTCCCCATCAAAGGGAGGCAACTTCTACCATCTGTCCCTCTGAAACCACAGGTCAACAATCCACCCACCTCCCTGTGCAACAGTAGGAGTAAGAGGTAGGGTCTCAACCCTGCTGTTATATCCTGCAACCAGAGGCAAGGGGCGTGATGCCAGCCCTGACCCACACATTTGGTCACGTAACCAAGGCAGGGAATGCATTGTCTCCTAACTGACATTGCAAAGCAGCACATTCTTGTCACCTTATTAGTCTTTGCTCTTTCCC
>NW_010257567.1:143059-144612 GCF_000690775.1 Eurypyga helias
AACAGTGTTGTCATTTTAATAATGTGTTTTGCCATCCCAAAGGTGCTTCTGTTCTAGAGGGGAAGGGTGGCAGGAGGGGGGCAGAGGATAAACCCTACCTTGGCTGTGGCTGGAATAAGGGTGCTCACAGTCCTCTAGAGGCAAGGGGAGAGCAGAGGGCACAAGGCTGTTTTGCTGTATGCAGCAACGTGCTGCCCAGGGCAAATCTTCCCTGCCTAGGACTCTAGGCAGTTCTGGGTACACCCCACTGTTCTGTACCTGCATCAGACACTCAGTTGATAGAAAATAGGTACAGAAATTAAAACCTTTTTAACATGCTGTTCCTTGGATTACATCAAGAGAAAACCAAATTCTATAAATACTCAATGGTGTGACCCAACATACCCAGATGCCTCAAGGCTAAGTGCCCTGTTCCTTCCCATCTATGCTTTTAATTCCTCTAAACCCATTTCTACTTATTCACTCTATGTGTCTGTATCTATACCTGCTATTTATTTGCTTTTCATAAAAATGCTGATTTTGAATTTGTGGCTGACTATATTTCAGACGGTGATACTGACTTTTTCGCAGTTCTGTTGAAACTGATGACCATGGAAGTTTGTGGCTTTACATGTGGTTTTGTCAAAAATAGTATTGGTAGGGTTTCTCGGTCATGTGTTTTCTCTAAGTTTAAAAGGAGACCTCTCAACATATTCATTTTCAGTGATACCTCAGACTAATTTCTATTTCAGGTTGTATAGATTGACAGAGGCAAGTCATTCCTGCACTTTCAAATTTATTCAGACAAGTATTTTCAGAAGATCTCATGACCTATTTTTGCTCAGCTCCTGAGGGCAACTAGTTATGGTTTTGTATGAGGAGAGCAGGTAGAACAGTAGTTCATAAAAATCCTGGGTCAAAAGTGCCACAACTTCTGCTTACATTCAGATCTTTGTGTTCCAATATTCCTTGTTTAGGAATTCATTGCTCTGTTTTGATTTGTTTGTAGGGGTTTTTTCTCCTGTCACTTCAGGGGATAACCAAGGTCAATCTTACTAATATTTTCATGAGGTTCATGATTTCCAAAACACTTAACTAGCTATATCTATTCTATGATTTTATGATCTGAACTGCATGAGAAGTTCCTAGGTTCCCCAGAATCTGACTGAATCAGACTTTGGACAATGCATCTTGGTTTGGGCAAAGGCTGCCACCATGGGCACCTTAAAGCAGGACTGAGCTCCGTTTGGTGCAAGCAGAGGCCATTTTGCTGGATGCAGACACCATTAAATGCCTCAAATACGTCTTGCAGCAATGCATCCAGTTTTAGCCTTGCTGTTCGTCAGTTTTATGACTGGCCTGGGCAGCCCTTGGATGCATTCAGCTACAACTGCACTGGTAACATGGGATGTCGAGGAGGGTGGGAGGACCTGAAATTACTCTGCTCCCATGTTGCTACAGGCATCTGGTAGAGGCAAAGGAGCAGGGCCTCCAACAGGAGCCAGCAGAGGAGGCATCAGAAATATCCTTCAAAGGAGCTGCAGGAAGTACTTTGCCGACGACACCAAGCTGTG
>NW_010257568.1:0-1461 GCF_000690775.1 Eurypyga helias
CCGCGGGCCCGAGCGAGGAGGCGATCCCTCAGTTTGCAACGCAGCCGTTCCTTGACCCGGCCGTTTGGCAACCGGCACGCCCCACAGCTCGCCACCGCCGGACATTTGCCAGAGGGTACAGGGCCGATACTTTCACTAGATTAACGCCGCTGAAGGAGCCAAGCTTACAGCCACACAATCCCTTTCCCTCAGTAAAAGGTACTACCGCCTGTCCTAGCTCTTCCCAGTCAGATCCTCAGAACAGCACTAGCCTTTTTCAACCTTGGTTGCAAGTCCTCCCACCGCAATCTGAAAAGTAGCTTTTGTAAAAAAAATACACTCTGCTGCAAACCTGCCAGGCCGATCTGTAAAATGCAACTTACCCTGCCAAGGCACAGCTGCTGCTCGTGTTGCCAGGGTGAAGCAGGAAATTCTAGATTTAAAAAAATATGCAGGATTTGGTATGAATTTTATTTGCCCTGGGGGAGGGGGGCACAAAGACGACAAAAAACCCCTAAACCACAACCCCAAAAAACCACCAAACAACACAAACCCAACACAAACCACAAAAGCCCCCGCCGTTACAAATAAAGGAACTTTAATTCTCAGGTGAGACACAGCAGTCCAGTGGCAGAACACCACGGCAGTCACAGACGGCGGCAGCAGCGCCTGGTGGCAACATGAGAGATCGTTGTCCTACAGCTGGAAAGTTGCTGAGGTCTGTGACATTCCACTGTAAATATATGTGTTATTAAAAATTACAAACTGCCCTGTAATGACTTTGATAACCTCCTGTGCAGCAGCTCCTGTAAAAGAAAAACAAAAACCCCAGGAGGTAGTTAGCGGGTCATGTTTAAAAAACAGTAGAAGAATGTTACTTATTTAGAAGTCACTACACTGGAATTATTTGGGAAGTGCCAGATACAAGCCCAAGGAGGAAAAAAATGCCTTTCAGTATTTCCCCTTCTAAGAGGCTCAGAAAGCTGTTACTTCAAAAGCTAGCTTGACATACACCTCACTGTGTTTACTTTCTCCACGTATACATACACAGAGTAAAAGTGTGTGAGCAGGCAGAGCCATGGAAGTTGTGACCTCTCAAAATGAAACCCAGAAATTCAATATACCACATACAGTTAAACTGTAAAATAAACCAAAGGGTCACTTCACTGTGATCCCATTGTGTCCTCCTGTAGTATCAAAAATTCTGTAATTTCTTCAGAAGTTATCTTTACATATTTTTCACTGCACATAACAAAGTTTCACTTAATCAGAAAAGAATTCCTACATTCACAGAGTATTTAATACATAATCATCTTCGGCACCGCATGAGGGCAAATAAAGTAAGTTATATCAATTTTGTGCATCTGTTAAAACATACTTATTTTCAATAATACCCTCAGGTTGAATTAAAGTAAGCAATCAAGGCCACTGATACATAATAGATGCTTAACATGTATTAAAGGATTCACAGAGTGGAAGGGG
>NW_010257569.1:0-1171 GCF_000690775.1 Eurypyga helias
TTGCCTGCGGTGGGGACCCCCACGTTTGGCAGTGTGATGATGGCCGGTGTGTCTCTAGCAGCTGGCGTTGCGACGGCGTGGCCGACTGCCTGGATGGCTCTGACGAGCACGACTGTGGTACGTGGTCTCTGCTGGGGGGGCGGAGTGGGGGGTGGCTGGGGGCACAGCAGAGCAAGGGTGTCGCTCTGTTCCCTCAGTGTGTGGGACAAAGAAGGTACAGTGTCCCGGCACCCACCACTGCATCCCGCACTGGGAGCTGTGTGATCGGCACCAGGACTGTGAGGACGGCTGGGATGAAGAAGGGTGTCCCCAGCAGCCCTGTCTGCCTGGGCAGTGGCAGTGCAGGAACAGGGTATGCATCATGGCCGAGTGGAAGTGCAACGGGATTGATGACTGTGGCGATTCCTCGGATGAAGACGTCTGCGGTAAGCAAGCCCGCAGGGTGAGACCTGACCAGGCCCTGTGTGAAGCAGGGGGTACTTTGCCTTCCTGGGGTCCAGCTCCCCTTGGGCTGGTGGCAAGCATCCCAGGAACCTGTTGATGTTTTGCGGGGCCTCCCTGTGGCCATCTGGTATCGGTGTATCTTCCCCTGGTATCTGGTATCTTCCCCTGTGCCCATCTGGTATCCGTCTCCCCTCCTGACACGTGCTGTGTGTGCCATAGCCCCCTGCCCACCCGGCATGGTGCGGTGCGACGAGGGGAAGTGTATCCTGGAGTCCCTGATGTGCAATGACGAGGATGACTGCCTGGACGGCACCGACGAGCCCAGCACGTGCGGTGAGTTGTGTGTGGCTGCTGGCCATCACCCATGTGGCTGGGGAAAAAAAAAAGATGTCCTGTGTCACGTCACCTCTCCGCCGTGTCCCCACAGGTCGGAGCTGCTTTGTACGCAACGGGGGCTGCGCAGAGACATGTGCTGACACGCACTGGGGAGTGCAGTGCTCCTGCGGGGCCGGCTGGGCGCTGCAGGCAGATGGGCAGAGCTGTGCTGGTAAGGAGGGGTCAGGGTGCAGGCGCTTCGGGCACATGCACCCTTGGCCTCCTAGAGCAGGGTGTCCCCGGAGCCAGTGCTTTTGTGGGAACGCTCCTGCCTGCGTGTCAGACATGGCCCCACAAAGGCTGTGTCTAGGTCATGTCCCAGTGGCAGCTGGTGTGTTTTGGGGCTGGGGAC
>NW_010257569.1:1300-6610 GCF_000690775.1 Eurypyga helias
GCTGCGGGGGTGGTGTTGCCGGGTGGCTGTTACCCAGCCGTGCGGCGAGCTCCTGGCTGCACCTATTCCTGCAGATGTGGACGAATGCTCCCTGGAGTACAGCCCTTGCAGCCAGCTGTGCAGCAACACCCCCGGCGCTTTCAGCTGCTCCTGCCTCCAGGGCTACACCCTGTGGCACGGCACCATCTGCGAAGTGGCAGGTAGGGTGAGCCAGCGAGCCCGGACTGTCTGAGGGGCTGGGCAGTGCCCTCAGCTAGCTGTGTCCCCACTTACCGGGTGACATACCCCTCACCCTGGCAGACAACGCGACGCAGATCCTGGTGGCTGTGGGGCAAGACCTGGCCCTTCTGGATGTGCGGACACAAGCCTACCGGCCCCTGCTCTCCACCGAGACCGAACCCCGTGCCTTGGTGTACGACCTGCTCCGAGGAACCTACTACTGGCTGACCGAGGATGGCGAGCTCCGTGCTCACCTCCCAGGGAAGGGCACGCGGCCCCTCTATGCAGGTGGGGAGGAGTGATAGTGCTGGGTGCTGTAGCTGGGCTGAGGTGGGTGCTGAGAGCTGGCCTACCACCCCAGCCCTGCCTTTCCCATAGAGGAAGGGGCAGCCTGGGTTTTGATTCCCGGCCTGGAGCAGGAGTGGCATCCCTTAAACCACTCTGTCTCTGCAGATGCTGGGGAGGTGAACAGCATCTCCATGGACTGGTTCACGGGGCAGCTGTACTGGGCCAGCAGCCACCCTGCAGCCATTTGCGCGGGGCTGGGTGATGGCGGGGGCTTTGTGACAGTGCTGGGGAAGGATGTGGCACCGGAGCAGCTGACAGTGCATCCGGCTGCAAGGTGAGGAGTGCGAGTGAGCCAGGGTTGGCCCTGGGCTGCTGGGTGAGCAATGCTGGTGCTGGCCGTGTCATGCCTGCTGTGGGGCTGTGTCAGCACTGGTGTTATGCTGTGAAGTGGGTGCTTAGTGCCTGCCCCCAGGTCCCTGTATTGGGTCAACCGCGGGCAGAGGGGACGGACAGTCATTGCTGCAGCTGGCATGGATGGCTCAAACCGACGGGAGCTCACAGTGGTGTCCATGGAGGAGCCTGTAGGGCTGAGCCTGGACCATGTGGCTGGCAGGCTGTACTGGATCAGCGAGTACAAGGAGGTAGGGATGTGGGGCAGCAGGGCTCTGCTTCCCCCTAGGTGCTGGGATGCGATGAAATGGGAGTGGGGAGGGTGGCCCTGGTTCCCCTGTGGCTACAGCCAAGGTATGGGAGTGAGCAGGGAGTGGTTCCCAGGTTTGGCACACAACCCTGGGCTGGGAGGGGGAAGGCATCTCTGAGCCCCGTAGCTGCGGGACAGTGCCGGGGTGTGAGGGTGCTGCATGGTCACTGTCCTTGCCTTGTCCCCAGTCCATCGAGACACTGCGGGTGGATGGCAGCGTGCGCCACTCCTTTCCTGCCGTCCTGCGGAGCCACACGGAGCCCCTGGGCCTGGCTGTGTTCGAGAGCCGGTTCTTCTGGACCGATGGCACAGAGCTGGTGTCGGCCACCCGGGCCGCTCCCCAGGAGCACGCTGTGTTGCTCCGTGCCCCTGTCTCGGCTTTCACTGTGCTGCATGCGCTGCAGCAGCCTCCCCGTGAGTACTGTGCTGGGTGCCCTCACGGGTGCAGGGCTGGCAGCACCCCTACCACTTCCCGGGGTGCTAGGGGAGGCTGCGCTGGGTCCTGGTCCTGTGGCAAGGCATTGTGGGGCTGGGACAGAGGGGACACATGAACCCTTAGGAAAGCTGCTGAGTTCAATTACTTTGGGTAGACCTGAGCCCTCCTACCTCATGTGACACTGCTACCCTGCCTGGGGTAGCTGGTCCATATCCAGCCTTGGGACAGCCTGTGGGTTTTGGGGATTGGGAGAGGCGTGGAGTGTCATGGCTGCCTGAGCTCTTCATGTCCCCTTGCTCCCAGGGGACACTGCTGCGTGTGCTCCGGGCCTGTGCAGTCACCTTTGCCTCCTGTCCCCTGTGCACCCTCGGGGCTACAAGTGTGCGTGTCCAGAGGGCCTATTCCTCCAGCCCTCGGGGAAGTGCGCAGGTGAGCAGCGTCTGCCAGGTGGACTTGGCTGTCTGGGGCGGGATACATCCCTGTGGGAGCTGGAGCGGGGCCGTAAGAGGCTGTGAATTGGTGGGATGAGATTCCCAGCATATGCCAGTGCTGTTACACTTCTGCTTGGTTCATGCCCCTTGTCCTTCATAGGAGAATGGCTTGAAATTGAGAGAGGTTGAATTAGATATAAAGAAGAAATTCTTCATGGAGAGGGTGGTGAGGCACTGGAACAGGTTGCCCCATCCCTGGAAGTGTTCAAGGCCAGGCTGGATGAGGCTTTGAGCAACCTGGTCAAGTGGAAGTTGTCCCTTCCCGTGGCAGGGGGGTTGGAACTAGATGATCTTTAAGGTCCCTTCCAACCCAAACCATTCTATGATTCTGTGCTGATGTTCAGTGCCTCTGGGGCCATGCTCAGGCACCTCCCTCCTACCTCACAGAGCTGTCCATCGTGTATGCGTCGGGCAAGGCCATCTCCCTGGTGCAGGTGGGCCCTGGAGCGCGTGTCAGACAGGTGCAGGAGTGGCAGGAGACCCTCTACCTGCAAGATGTAGACTGGCAGAAGTCGGTGCTCTATGGAACGGATGACCGTGGGACGCTGCTGCGTGTCGTGGGGCACCCTGGCAAGAGAGAGGCCATCATGACTGGGCTGCCAGGTGAGACTCTGTGGGGTGATGGAGGGTGTACTCCCCCTTTGGTTCTCCCTGAGGATCTCCTGGGTGCAGAGCACAGCAGTCCCATGGTGCCCACACTGGGGCCATGCTGAGACACTGGGCAGCTGCACCCTGGATTTAAGGGCAGAGGGGCCCAGGCAGAGGAGCGAGGTCATGGCACAGCCCCGTAACCTCTTGCCTACCTACTTTTGCCAAGTCTGCTCTGCCCGTGTGGACATCCGCTCAGGGAATGTGTACTGGCTCGCCTGTAACCGGAGAGACATCGGGGTGATCAAGGTGTCTGACATGTCCTCGCGCATCCTGCACCGTGCTCGCAGCAGCATCCAGCACCTCTTCTTGGACTGGCAGCGGGGCACTCTGTACTGGCTAGCCCGTGGGCAGCCCCTGCAGCAGCTGAGCTTGTCTGGGGGTGCTCCGTGGAATGCCTGGAACGAGACGTGGCCTGGAGACCTACCTGCGGCCATGGATACCAGAGCCTTCAGCCTGCTGTGGAGCTCAACCCTGGGTGAGACCTGGTGGTATCTGGAGCAGGGAGCAGAGGTGGTTGCTATAGGCAGGAGTGACCAGCCATTCCCTACATGCAGCAGGTCCCTGCCTGGGCAGTGGGGCGCTCATGGGGTGGACTGTCCCATGGTTGAGTCCCTGGCCTCAGCCACGAGGTCCCTACCATGGCTGTGGGTTGTGGTGGCACAGGGTGGGCCATGAGGGTTGCCTGTGGGCTTGAGTCCTACTGTCCCTCTGCTTTGCAGGCCTGCGGGCACTGAGTCTGACCAAGCGGCAAGCAGTCACCCTGGCACCCAGCTGGTCCCATGGCCTTGTGGCTGCCTTTGAGCCATACCTGGTGTCAGCAAATGGGACGGCTCTGATGCTGTGGGACCGGAGGACGCTGGCCCTTGTGCTGTCTGTGCCAGCAGCAGGCGTTCAGGGAGTGGTGGCCTTCGTGGGCTCGGAGCTGCAGGCTGGTAAGAGTGGCTCAGTGCCTGGTGCTAATGCAGTACCCAGGTGGGGCTGGGTGGTCCATACTGCTCTGAGCTGGGGCAGGGTGCCTGGCTGCTGGTGCTCTTGGAGATACCCAGAGTGTAGGGAGGGCACAGCCCCAAATCCAGGCTCATGTTCACATGCCTCTGCCAGTGCCACCAAGCAAGGGGTCTGCCCTGCCATTCCCCCCACCTGTGATCACCACTACAAGGACAAGCACCACTGCTGCTCGACCCACCACCTCCACCACGAGACCTACACCAAGCAAGACCACCACTGTGCTTACTACTACTTCTGCACCAACCAGCAAGGCTACCACAACACCAACCACCACCATCCAGTCAACCAAGACCACCTCTGTGCCAACCACCACCCAGACCACAACAACCGAGACCACCACTGTGCGACCAGCCACCACCAGAACCACCACCAGCACCACCAGAACCACCACCAGCACCACCAGAACGACCGCCAGCACCACCACTCGGTCTTTGCCGACAAAGACCACTGCCCTAAGGCCAACTACTACCACCCAGCGCCCAACCAGCCCTGCACGGATCGTGCCACCTACCCCACCCCTCTCGTCCAGCCCTGTGTACCCCCTGACCCCGGTCCTCCATCTGTCATGTCCTCGTACACACGTGCCCTGCCGTGATGGCACCGAGTGCGTGGCCCAGGAGTACGTGTGCGATGGGGAGAAGGACTGTGCGGATGGCTCTGATGAGGATGGATGTGCCCAGCTCTGTGACACCCCAGGTAGGAGCCCTTCCCCAGTCCCCTGTGAGACTGGGTTGCCCTGTGCCTCGGCTTCTGGCTGCTTCTCGGTGGAGTTGGTGGTATGGGATTCTGGGAAGGTCTGAGTGGGGCCTGGGCTCTGATGCTTGTGATGCGGCATGCTGGTTTCTTCTGAGCTTGGCACTAGGCTGGAGGTGCTGTGAGTCAGAAGAGGACAACAGGGCTGGCCCTGCTGCTCACGGTGACCTAGATGTGGCTGAGCTGAGACTGCCTCAGTCGCCTTGCTCGGGACCTAGGCTGATGGAGAGGCACTGACTAAGAGGGACCAAGCCCTGTTGTATGGGGCCATCCCAGGTCCCTGGGGTGGCTAGCAGAGGGTGTGGGCATCCTAGCTGCTCACTGCAGGTTTAGCAAAGCCCCTTTGTCTCCCCAGGGGCATTCCACTGCACGAGTGGAGCCGTGTGCATCGGCGCTGGGGAGCGCTGCGACGGAGTGCCACAGTGCCCCGATGCCTCAGATGAGACAGGCTGCTGGAACCCCACGAAGGAGTGTGCCCTGCGCTGCGATGCTGCCACCCGCTGCGTCCCTGAGAGCTGGCTGTGCGACGGCCATGCTGACTGCCTGGACCAGACCGACGAGCAGGGTTGTGGTGAGACCCTGGGGCTGGGTGGGACAAGGGCTTCTGGGGGTTACCTGCCCCACAGGTGGGTGCACCAGGTTTCTCGTGGGTCCAGGAGCAGGCACGGACCGGGAAACCTGCTGAGCAGCTGGAGGGGTCATACCCTGATCTGTGCCAGCTGGTGGGATGCGGATGGGGTCCGTGCCTCTGCTCAGCCCTCACC
>NW_010257569.1:6738-6996 GCF_000690775.1 Eurypyga helias
CCGTCCGCTGCGGTGCCGTGTGGGCGAGGTGGCATGTCCTCGCAGCGGAGAGTGCGTGCCAGAGGCCTGGCGCTGTGACGGCACCGCCGACTGTGGGGATGGCACAGACGAGCAGGTGGGTGGGGGTGGCGGGCACACAGCCCATCCACCTGCACCTCCCCGGAGGGGCTGGTGGTACTCTTCACCCTCTGCTCTTGCAGGGCTGTCCCAGGGAGGAAGGGCTGTGTGGGGACAGGCAGTGGGGCTGTCCCCATGACC
>NW_010257569.1:7124-7424 GCF_000690775.1 Eurypyga helias
CGGAGGTGGGGTCTGTGCCAAGGTGAAAGGCCCTGTGCGCTGGTTGCCTCTGCCCAGCATCTGTGGTGGCTCCAGGCCCTGGGTAGCTGCTGTGCGTGTAGGGCTGGTGGCCTTGGGATTAGGATAGCCTGAAGCCAGGCTACAGGCACAGCTCTGGATGTGGCTGCAATGAACCCTGGGCACCCCCGTGGGAGCAGCTGAATCTGCCCCTGCTGAGCAAAAGGAGCTGTTGTTCGAGGCTCAGGGCAGCCTTCCCCACGTGCTCCCACAGGCCAGCCTGCTCCCTGCCAGAGCCACCAG
>NW_010257569.1:7436-14119 GCF_000690775.1 Eurypyga helias
GGCCTGCCTGAATGCATCCCTCGTGTGCGACGGCCAGCAGGACTGTGTGGACGGCTCAGACGAGGGGGGGAACTGCTCTGTGCCCTGCCAGCAGTCATGTGCTCATCTCTGCTACCCCTCACCCCAGGGCCCTGTGAGTGCTGGGACCCCTGGCCTGGGGACTTACCCCACCATACCACCCTGGTCCAGCTGCAGGAGGGAGCCTCGTGTGTCCCCCCAAGAGGGGACTCTGATGGCCCCTTTCCCCACAGCGGTGCTGGTGTGAGCCAGGCTATCGGCTGGCCGAGGATGGTCTCTCTTGCTTGGACATAGACGAGTGCATGGAGTGGGGTGAGGGAGCCTGCAGCCAGACGTGCCTCAATGCCCCGGGGTCCTACAGCTGTGGCTGTCTCCCTGGCTACCTGCTGGAGCCTGACAGCCGAGTCTGCAAACTCACAGGTAAGCCCTGGGACAGCCAAGCAGCAGTGATGCTCTCTGGCACTCCAGGGTACATCAGGAGCCAGTGGCTACCTGTCCCCCCTGCCACGTGGCCTCACTCAGCCCTGATCTGCTGCTGCCAGCCCGTGGCCAGTCAGAAAATCCATCTGCACTAGCTGAGGGACACACTATGCAGTAGGGCCGAGTCCCAGCAGGCTCCAGTGCCTGCGAGTGCTGTGCTCCCCGCCTGCTTGTGCAGGGGCTGCAGGGCGACCAGTGCTGAGCAGGGGCTGGGCGGTTCTGTGTTGCCCCAGGACCAGAGCCCATGTTGCTGGTGGCCGTGCAGTCAGAGGTGTTGTCCTATGGCCTGCGGAGTGGGCGTGAGGAGGTGCTGCTGGCCACTGACAAGGAGCGCGTCGTCTTCTCACTTGACTATGATCTGGTGGAGAGGAAAGTCTTCTGGATGGACCTGGCCACAGAGAGCATCCGCTGGCAGGGCCTTGACTCCGGCAAGAAAGGCACACTGGTGAAAGGTGGGCAGCGACAGCGTGGGGTTAGCAGGGCTGACCTCTCTGGGGCTGTGCAATCTCCAGGTTGCAGAGAGGTGCCAAGGAGCTCTTGGGATGGAGGGTACCTGCTCTGGGAGCATCGTGCCAGAGGGCCATGCAGCTGTCACCCCATGGATGCTGACTCTCTGACACGTTGCAGGTGTGAGATCAGACTGCATAGCAGTGGACTGGCTCGCGAGGAACCTGTACTGGACAGATGGGGCAGCAGGGCAGGTGCTGGCCACTCGCCTGGGGGCTGCCTGGCGAGGGATACCAGAGCACACTGTGGTCATGGATGGAGGTCTGGACCGGCCCCACTCCCTGGTGCTTCAGCCTCTGGCAGGGTAAGGCTGGGACAGGAGATCATGGGAACCTCTTGCCATCCATGCCCTGCTCCATTTTCCTCCATGGAGGCAAGTGACAGGCTGGGACTCCCCTCCCCTGGGTCGGGGCTGTGTGAATGGGGAAGAAGGATCCCAAGCACCTGCCCCTGCCCTGGGTGGAGCTCTCAATGCATCTGGGATGGGATGGGAAGCTCCTTGCTGCTCCTCTGGGCTGTCCTGGTACAGGGACGATGCTGTGGCAGGTCCATGGGCCAGCACCTCTGTTTCTGGCAGGGTGCTGTACTGGTCAGAAGTGGGGAGCCAGCCACGGCTAATGGAGGCCACCATGGATGGGAGTCGGCGGCACGTGCTGCTGTCCCAGGGTCTGGGCTGGCCCACAGCACTGGCCCTCGACCTCCCCACCTGGAGGATCTTCTGGTTGGATGAGAAGCTTGGCAGTATCGGTTCTGCACGTCTGGATGGCACTAGTGTGAAGGTGTGTGGTGGGTCTCTGGTGACAGAACCCTGACGGGAACGGGGTAGGTGCTCATGGCCTCTCTGCCAGGTCCTGCAGCTGGGCTGGGTCCGGAGCCCCTTCGCGGCGGCTGTGTGCGAGGGGCAGCTCTACTGGTCAGAAAGGAAGGCATGGTCCGTGCAGCAGGTGGACAAGGCCAGCGGCAAGAACAGGACCATGCTGCTCAAGCGACACGGGCAGCCCCATGGCCTCCAGGTACCTACCTGGGGCACCCCTGAACCCTGCTGTGCCAACTCTCCTGGGGCTCCCGCCCTGCACGGCCCTGACCTGGGAGCTGTACCCCCATCCTTGGGCAGCAGTCCCTGTGCTCAAGAGTCTCTGGTCCTCCTGGAGCGTATCTGCCTCGCCGTCCTGCCCTCAGCTGGGCCGTATTGGAGCCCCAGGAACACAGCATGGCATTAGTCATGCTCAGCTCTGCTGCTGGGCACTGGCAGGACGTTGGGGCTGAGCCTGCCCTTCCCACAGGTGATGCACCCAGCCCTGCGCCCCGTGGCCCCAAACCCATGCGCAGCGCGTGGCTGCTCCCACCTCTGCCTGTTGAGCACCAGACACACTGGGCAGTGCCGGTGTCCTGCCAGGCTGACTCTGTCTGATGATGAGACCACCTGCCTGCCCCTCCGCGATTCGGCCTTTGCCCTCCTCGTGTCACCAGCAGCTGTGGCGCAGGTATCCTCCTCTGGAGCCAGCCCTGGGGGCTGCTGTCATCGCCGCTGTCAGGACCAGGGTCCCCGTCCTAGTTGCTGCCTCTTTCCTCCAGGTCTACCTGAAGGACCTGCCCACAACGGCTGGATCCCAAGGCCTTCCCCCACACCGGGCCCTGCCCTTGGCCAAGGTGGGCCACCTGACAGCCATTGACTATGCAGTGAAAGACAAGAGCCTGTACTTTGCAGAGGTGGGAGGCGACTCCATTGGGCTGCTGCGCCTGAAGGACTGGGGCCGGCTGTCCTGGAAGCAGGCGGTGGCCGTGGAGGGCACGGTGACGTCGCTGGCCCTGGACTGGCTGAGTGGCAACCTGTACTGGATTGGGGGTCAGCCACCCAGCATCCGTGTGGCAGCTCCTGGGGGGCGGTGGGCCCTGGTGCTGCTCAGTGAGGGGCTGCAGGGTGCTGCCTGGCTGGCACTGTGCCCTCGTGCCTCCACTATGTGCTTTGTGACGGTGACTAGCAGACATGGGCCCGGCGCCACAGTGGAGTGTGCGGCCATGGATGGCACCAGCCGCAGAGCCGTCTGGAGGAGAGCCCGGGCTCCCACTGGCCTCACTTTCGGGGGTACTGGCACCCGGCTGTACTGGGCAGACCGTGGTGAGTGTGGGCTGAGCAGGGGCAGTAGCAGTGGTGCAGGCACCCGACCCATAGGGTACAGCCCAGCACGGCCCCGAGGGTCAGCCCAGAACCCTCTATGCCCCACATCTGATGTCCCTGCATCTCTGCCCTGCAGAGAGAGGCACCATCAGCAGCATCGAGCTGGACGGATCCCAGTTCCGGGTGGTGAGAGAAGGGCTGCATGGCCTCTCGCTCTTCACCGTGGGAGAAGGCTTTCTGCTCTGGAGCACAACCTCAACCAATGGTGAGTCTCTTTGCTGTGCTTTGTCCAGCTCATCCTGTGGGGTCTCTACCAGTGCCTGTGGTGTGCACGCTGGGGGAACCCAATATCCTATCCTGAGCATCTTTGCTGGAGGAGGTGGGACAGTGCTGACCCAATGTTGTCTGCAGGCTCCAGCAAGATCTGGCACAGCCGGCTGGAGTGGGCTGAGAGCTGGTGGTTCCCAATGGAGCAGGAGTTGGTAGCTATGAGGATTTACAACCATTTCTCACAGGAAGGTGGGTCTGGGGCTGCCCCTGCCTGGGGCATCTGGGGGGTTGAGCCATGCCCTGTGGTGGCCCTTGCTAACCTGTGCTGTTTTGGCAGGCACTAATGGCTGCACAAAGAACAATGGGGGCTGTGCACAGCTCTGCCTGCCCAATCCCACAGGGCGGCTGTGCCGCTGCTCCCCTGGCTACCACCTGGTGCGTGGGGTGGCCTGCACGCCGGCCCTGCCCTGCCCAGCCCCGCTCCAGGCCTGCCATGACCTCCAGACCTGCATCTCCAGAGAGCAGGTCTGCAATGGGCACCCTGACTGCGCTGATGGCTCTGATGAGTCTGACTGTAAGTGCCTGCCCCGAGCCAGGGTGTGCAGGGGTCCTGCCTGGGCACAGGGGAGGCCTGCCCAGTCTCTCCCGGTTTGGAAAGGGGGGTCACACCTGGATTGCTGCTGATCCATGTCTATCCCTCCAGGCCCCTCTGTGGAGGTGGGGACGCAGGTCTCTGTGGTGGCACCATCAGGGATGTCCCGTGTGGAAGAAGAGAAACCAGCCTTGCCCGCAGCTGCACCCAAGCCTCAGCAGCCCAGCCCCAGCCTGTCCACAGCCTCTGTCCCCCAGGATCATGGAGAGCCCTTCCTGGTATCCCCCAGCACTGAGGAGGTGCTGGGGGCCGTGCCATGCAGCAGCGAGACATGTAACCTGCGTGGGGACTGCGTCATTGAGGCTGGGCAGGTGACATGCCACTGCGCCCTGGGCTATCGGGGTGACTACTGCGAAGAGGCAGAGGTGCAGCCCGTTGCGGGACCTATTGCCCTGGGGGTAGCAGTGCTCCTGCTGCTTGCTGCCGCAGCTGTGGGAGCCCTTGCCTACATGCGGAGACGGGACAGGCGGAGGAGGTGAGCTCTGGGGCTCGGCTAGGCCAGGTACACCTGCGGATGGAAAGGGACAGGAATTCCCTGCCCAGGAACAGCATGGTGTCTTGGGGCACTCCTGGACTCTGTGGAAAGCCTACCCCAGTAGGCTATTACCAGGAGTTGTGGCAGGACCTTTGGGATCTGCCCCATCTCTAGGAGATGGCCATGCCATCCTCAGTGTACATTTTTCCTCAAGCAGGACCTCAAGCACTGCCTCCACCCGGGTGCTGACCTTGTACCACCGTGAAAGTGACCCTGAGGAAGAAGATGAGGAGGAGGAGGAAGAGCTGCCCCCTAAGAGTGACACCTTTGTAAATGAAGCTTATGATGGGAAAGAGGTGAGTAGGCCCTGGTAGGGACCCCTCTGCTACCCTGGGGTGCCCTAAGTCTTCCCTCCCGTATGCAGATCCCTCTCCAGGCCCAGCATTCTCAGGGCAAGCTCTGCCCTCCTGCTGGGGGAGAGGGTCAAGACATGTGGGTACCTGAAGTCTGGCTGGGACAGGGGCTGTCACACTCCCTCTGTGGCTGGAGCCCCCATGCCAAGGTGTGGGGTAGGCCCACGGAGGCTGGTCAGACTCTTCCCTGATGCACCCGTCTGTGATCTCTGCAGGAGCTGCCAGCGCCACTGAGGAAGGGACCATCTCACCCCGACACACTATTTTCATAAAGGGACGTTGTGCAGCATCTCTGGTGCCATTGTGGTTTGTGTGTGGGCTGGGCAGGGGAGGTTGGTTTGCTCTTTCCAGATCTCTAAGCCCCAGGGAACTTAGTCCAGAGCAAAAAGCTTTGGGAATTTTTTGGGAAGCCTCCAGCCCCCACATGCTCTCTGAGCCACCTGAATCTGATCCCTGGCTTCAGGGTGCATCCTGTACCATCCCTTAACCACACTTTGGGCATCTCAACCCACCCTCCTTGGGCAGCAAGGTGCATCACCTCTGCATGCTGAGCAGGGTGTGCTGTGCACGTCTGGGGTGCAAATCTGGCTCGACAGCTCTGCAGTGAAGCTGGCTCTGCTCTTGCCCTGTTATGCAGCGTGCTGATCAGGATTTTATAGGGCAGTTCTGACCTCCTGAGTGTCCCTTACAAACCAGTAAGACCAGTTTTACTGCCTCACACCAAGCTAATGATGAAAGGGGAAATATACCCTATTTTTTTATCAATGATCTTTCCCCCCCCTTCCCCCAAAGTGGCTGTGTTCTAGGAAGGAGAAACCTCTTCTAGAGCTGATTTTGACCAGAGCAGAAACGTCTTTGAGGAAGGTGCTATAAAAGCCACCTGTCCCGTTTTTACAGACCTTTCCTCCCTGCTCCAGGCACAGGGGAGCTGGGTTAGTCGTGCCCGCTGGCTCTCAGCCCAGCCTGCCTGGCAGAAAGCCCATAACCATCCCATGGCACAGACCTGTTCCTCTTCATTTATTTTGCTGTTTTTACAGCCCTGAGTTAAGCAGAGACGTGTGGGAGGTGCTCCCCTCCCCTGTTCCCAGCCCTGAACACTATGCAGTGCTGAGCTATATCCTGCTCATTGGGAACAGTACAGCTGCCTTTGCTTGGAGGTGCTGCAACTGTGCAGGGGGATGAGGTAAAAGCTGTGTGGAGGAGCCAGGGCTGGTCCTCTACCCGGCACAGCTGTGGGATCTGGAGCTTGGCAGGCTTCTGAGGAGGCTGCAGAGATTAAAGCCAGGTCCTTGGTCTTGTTTCCAGCCTGTTCCGAGGTGCCCCAAGAGCCGGGTGGGGCAGGAGCCAGCACTGGTCTCCGCGCTAGGCCAGCTGGTGCCTGCTGCTGTCCCTTCACTGGGGCTACAAGTCAGAGTCACAAGGCAGGGTGCTCCTCCCGTGCTGTCCGTCTCGCTCGTCCTCCATCACATCCCAGGGATTGTGGTAGGCTCCAGCGGTGGAGCGCGGCCCAGCCCCATGCACAGGGCTGGGGGGCAGTTTGGGGGCCCTGCGCTCCTTGCAGCAGTGGTGGAAACTGAGGGCGAGGGCCAGCCCGCCCAGGATCTCCAGGCAGCTTCCCAAGTAGCTCAGCACCAAGCTGTAGCCCGCACCCAGCGTGCTGCCGACGGGTGCGGGCAGTGCCCACAGCTCCTGGGTGTACCAGGAGGCAGGTATGAGGCTCAGCAGCCCCGAGAGGAGCAGCACCAGCCC
>NW_010257570.1:0-12150 GCF_000690775.1 Eurypyga helias
TCAGCCGCAACTGCTGCTCGCGCTTTGGGCCAGGCTCTGGTTTCCTGGGCTGGGGAAGCGCTTGCCCTCCTGCCAAATATTGCACCCACGGGTGGGTGAGTGATGCACGCTTACTGTTCTTACTGCTTAATTAAACAGTTTAATTAAGGTATCAATTAAAATACTTCTCGGTGTTTGTCTGCCATTTCTGACTGTTAGGGTGAACAACACAGTCGCTTTTCCCGTTACAGTAAGCAAATAAAAAGTGTGGCTGATTACAGCCTGAAAAATTTTTCCCAATAAATTAGTTTCCTTCACTTCATTAACTCTGACAGGCTACCAGGGGGGCACTGTGAGCCCTCCCCTGCGGAGCGTGTTTTAATTCTGCGCACACGGTTGTGGCAGGCAGGTTTACCTCATGGTTAGGAACTGATGTAACAAGATAGTAGAAATAATATCTTTGGCTGAAATACGTTCAAAACGGGTTCATCATTAAGAAAACCCTCAAGTAATTCAGTGCTTGTTATTACAGCAGTAAGAAGCTTAAACAAGATTTCAAATCTATATTTGACCTTTAATTTACCTCAGCAGGGCAGAGCTGAATTAGCGTCATGCATCTAAACAGAGATAGTGATTTCCAGAACGATGTGTGAGCCTTGATACCATTCTCCAGTTTCACAAGCCGTGTTGTAGAAAATGAGAAATGCCTTTTTTTTTTTTTTCCCAGCCTGCCTGTTTACGGAGTAAATGTTAATGACACATTTCCCCCTCTTTTATGGGCTTTTACTTCTGAGTGCTAGATCTGATCCCTTGCTCCATGGCTGTACTCACTTGGCATATAAATTAGGGTTTATAACAGAGTTTAACTTTTCCCAATGATTGCGGGGTCAGAGGTGACTGCTGCTTTATGGTATGGTCTCAAGCACAGAACACTGATGTTTTAGTCTTGGTAGGAGAGTTTATGATACAAGCTTCCTGTGGTAGCAGTTTTTAGGAGGAAAAGCATTCTGTGCATCCTGATGTCCCTAAAGAACAAAAAGGACTTTGCTGAGCAGTATATACATGGCTGTCTGAAATCTTTGGTAGCCCAGTAAGGCCTTTAAAATACATGTTTGGAGGGGGTTGGTCACAGTGCTGATGCACGCTATGGAGACCATTGTCCGTGCAGGATGGCCACTTCGTGTACTCTTTGGAGTCATTGAGACCATCTCAGCAGGTCCAGTGGGAACTGGAATAAGGTGAAGAACAACCACTTTCTTCTTTATTCATCAAGGTAGCCTAGCATTATTCCAGGCATAACGCTTGCATGAATAAATGGAGCTTTGCTGAGTCTCACCCTTCTGGTGCACAGATCCAGGGGGTCATAAGAGTGGGTTCCCTGCACCAGACTTCCTCTAATGCAGAGAAGAATAAGTTGTTTTCTGCAGGTCTAAAGCATGGGACAAGGCATTAGAGGTAGGTCTCTGGTTATGGGGTCCTTACGTCTCCTGACGTATTTGTGCAGGCCAGGAGAGCAAGTGAAAACTCCTGTGGGTTCTTCTTTTCCTACAACTTCTCTGTTGTAACGTGGGGCAAGGGAGAGCATTGTTACGCTTCTCTGTACGCACCAACTTGTGTCACAATTGCGTGCAAGGAAAACATTTGCACTTTCTGACTTGCACATGTGTAACTGCTCTTTGTTAACTTTTGTGCGGCTCTGTACGTAGGGAGCTTCCAGAACGGTTTCTTGACGTAGCAGAATGTCCCTGCCAGAATGAGAGGGTGAGGAGTGAATTTACTCTAACACATACTGGAAAAATCATGCTACTGCAAAGGTAATGAATGCAGTCTTTCTGCCATTCTGAGCTGGGATTTCCAGCGCATTGAAGGCGTGCGTGATGTGCCTCATGGTGCTGGTTAGCTGGACAGCTGACTCCTTTCAGTGCCTCAGAAAAGCCAAGCAGGCATCTCCACACAGTCGACTAACTATGAAATGTTTTGGGTGTATTTCAGTCCCATCCTTCTGCTGTGGCCACCTTTCCCTTTACTTTGACTACCTTGTTCCTCTCTTCATGCTGTTCTTCATCTGCTCTTAACCTCCCAGTTTATTCAGTTTCATTTGTGGTCCTCTAAAGTCAGTGGAGTTGGAACAATCCTTGTCTGATGGTGCGCTGCCAACCATGCCTCTGGTGGAAACCCCGGAGCAGGAGCGTTCAAAGTGAACTTTTGGGACTTAGTGGCCACATGTCACTGCTGGGAGGAAGATTGAGGCATCTGGGGACGGCACATGGTTTACGCTCCTAAATGAAAAGAAATTCTCAGTAATAACTTACCCGAAATGACGTGATGAGGGCTTTTTCCAAGGTGGAGTGCTAGCGGAAAGAGTTTTGCAGGTCAGACTTTGCTTTTGTGTCTGACCTTATTTGCACCGTTCCTGAAAGGCGAACGTTCTGCTGGCTGGAAAGCGGCTGCGGCCACCCCAGCGGCAGGTCCCAGCACCCTGGGGCGGGCATGCCTGGGTGCGCAGGGAGTGGGCGCCTTGCCTGGGCTGAGAGCGAGCAGCTGGGGAGTGGACTCGGGGCAGTGCCAGCAGATTCCCCAAAACAGTCCCGTCTGGGGCACGCGCCAAGGCATGGGGCACTAGAGGAAAGAAATGTACTGCAACTTGGTGCACGCATGAGTGCGCTGGTTTTGCAGAGCTGGTTTGTGATTGGTTTTTTCTTTTTGGCTGGAGACAGGGAAATTGATAGTAGGGAGATGGAGGAGGCCTCCACAGAGGGTTTATCATCAGAACTTAAGTGCAGAACTTAACTTCTGTCCTCGTAACTCCTCGGTTTAATTTGCCATCCTTATGGTTTCTCTGAGCTTTTGTTTAAGAACTCGGGAGGATGTGAATGTTTATGTAGCCAAGCATAGAGAGGTTTTAAAAATGGCTTGCACGGAGAAAATCCCTTAAATATCAGGAGCAGCAAACCCCACAAGGATGATCAAGTTTTTTATGATTACTGTGGCTTATTTGGGTCAATGAAGAATGTCTGCTTTTATTCGGAGAAACTGCGGCTGGGGCATAAAAACACATTGCAGGGACTGTTAAGGGATTTTTAAGTTCCATATGATATGTGAGGAACACACAGGAGGCTCTCAGAACTTTTTTTATTATTCTAAAGTTGTTTTATATTGTGCTTGGTCTTTATGTGGAACACCAGGACTGTCAGTGCTTCAAGCTCTAATTAAGTCGAAGGCAGTTACTGGGCTCAGCAGAGGGAAATAGTACTTTCCAGGTGGTCACATTAAGTGATCCAGTGGCCCCCTTCTGGTCATAAAAATGTAGGATTTTTTTCCCATTATCCTCAAATGTAAAATATGCACTGAGCTCTTTGTTATCCTTTAAGTCAAGCTCCGGAAGGTGCTGAAAGCAAACCCAGAGTTTTACACCAGATTACGAGAAGTACGAAGAGAATGAGAACAGGAAACAAAGCACGTCTAAAATAAGCCAGTGTCCAGCAGAGGGGAACTAAATCAGTTTAATGTATTGTCAGGCCTGAATATAACTCAAAGAGTAGCAGGCTGCTTCACGTGTTGCAGGGCTCTCTGCTTGCTGTACTGCTCGGGTGTTCTGCATGACACCCACGCCGGTGGTGCGAGGTACCGGGAGAGCCTGGTACACCCAGGAGGTCAGGAAACCCTCTCTGCTGCTGGGACAGCTCGTTGACAGTTCAACTCTTGCATGGTGTCACCAGCAAAATGCTCTCAGTGAAGCAGTGTGTTAGTGTCCAGGAGAGCGGGACTGGCCCGTTGTTAGCTCCCAGCTGTGGTAAGGGCTGATATACCCCCACCACTGAGGCAGCAGTGTCCCTGGTCACTCAGTCAGGTTTCCTGGCTTTTTTTTCCCCCGTGAATCTCTGAAAAGCTTGGGTTTTATTCTGTGCAGCTTATAGGCTGGGTAAGAAAATGTAATCCTCTTTTCTTACTACATCATTATTTCCTTGCAAGGTACGAGGTATGCCCAGACATGTATGTAATGAGCCAGGCAAGCTCTTTTGGTACCGTTGAGTTGGTCACTTAGCCTGGTGGAGCTTTAGTCCACGGTGGCATAGGATAGTTTCCTTCTAGATTTGCCTCCTACCACAAACGGCACAGCTGGTATTTCTGTTGGCTCCTTTAACGCAGCCACTAAAATAACGTGGACTGCAATCCAGGGTGTGGGCAGAACACGGCCCCACCAGTGACACAGTCTGCGGACGGTGGGGACAGGTCACAGATGTTGACAGCTGGATTGCTGTCTAGCTGTGACGGGTCCCTGGTGGTGTAGATGGCAGAAGGTTGGCCTCTTGCAATTGCTGTGATGGGTAATCATTTTGCTTTCTCCATCCAGTAATAACCTCTCCACTCAAGAGGCTCAAAAACCTGAAAGGCTCTCTGCTGTTTAAAACCCTTTGCAGGCATCAGGTCTGTCCCCTTGGTGGGGTGTTTTGGCAAAGACTTCCCTTTAACTGCAGTGGCATTACCTTGGAAGCTCTGCACTTCCCTGACGAGAAACAGCACACAGGTATTTCAGGCAGCTTTTAGAAATTGGGAGGGGGAGGAGAAAATGCTGCACGATTGTTTGATGTGCTGATCAAAAGATAAACTAGAATCAAATTAAGCCCCAAGGGTTTGTACAACCTTGCTTATGTTTTATGCAAACCCTCCTGTACCAAAGGAAATAAAACACCCTTGCCTTTCAAGGCAGATGGGGTGCAAATGATGAGCAATTTTTCCATTTTTTTTTATTCCACTACTTATGTCGTCGTTTTACAATTTCTCCTTACCTGTACCACTTAATTTCTGATCATTAGGAATATGGATATGGTAATTGATCTTCGTTCTACCACTTTGAGTCAGGATAAACTCTTTGGAGAGTTTAAATCGGCAGAGCAGTGGGTCTCCGCTGATTTACAACACATGAAGGTCTGGCTCTTGGGATCCCTTATAGTGGGGGCTGTGAGCTCGCCACTCTCTCTTGCTAATGTGTGGTATGTGCTCAGAAATACGGCATGCCCTTAATAAAAAAAAGCAGCCTTTTACAATGTTTATGCTATCTTGTTCTGAAATACATTCAACATTCTCCTCTCCCTCCCAAAACTGAACTGCACCAATAGGATCAGATCCACGCAGCGGATTCCCCATCTCATTGCGACACCTGGATTTCACAGAGGTTTCCCCCGGTGTAAGAGGTGATTGTACGAGGGAGGTGCCTCTTTCTGTGAAGTCTCAGTGCTGCAATAAGCCACGAAAAACCCTTCCTTTTCCTACCCTGGACTTCACAGCCTGCAGGGTACGTGTGTTTGGTTGGCAGGAGGCTGGGTTTGAGTGTCAACTTTGTGGACACTGTAGCAGAGACAACAAATTTTCCAATTTTCATCGTCACTTCTCTTGTGCTGGCTGGAGAAATGGAGCTGTTTGTCTCTTGGCTTCTCAACCAAAGGTGCACAGCGGGAAGGCCAGGAGGCATTCATTTTATTCCCTGAAGTGCAGGGGGAATTCAAGAAGTGGACACTGTCAGAGGCAGAGACAAAATCTCAAAATATAGCCAGGTATTTTCTCAAATTATACACCTCTCAAATGTTCTAGGTCACCTAAAAACACACAGAAAAGCATGTCAGAAACAGTTTGTCTCAGGTACGAACAAGCCCCAAAATAACTTAGAACAAAACCTGGCTGTGCTGCTGGTGAACGTGAGGCCTCTGAGCATCGCTCTTCCAGTTCCAAGTACAGCACGCTCCTCCCCTGTCTCTGGTCTGTAGAAGCAATCCTGGGAAGAGGAGATAGGCCTGAGCTGTGAGGCTGCTCCTACCAACAAGGGATTTTTGTTTTGTTCTGATCCTGCAGTTCTTGAGCAAGCAGAGCTCCCCAAAAGGTTGGTAGGTGCCATATCTGCTGGCAGGATTGCATCCATGAACAAAGGCTTGTTTGGCCTCAGCTGGGCTAAGTCACCAGTGAAGTCTGCACAGACTGGAACAGCTTTAGTGGTGACAACTGCTGTCCTGTCCGGGCTGAGATTAATGGCCTGAGAGCGAGAGACTTCATCTCCCAGTCCCATGCCTGGCCCAGCAGTGTGTTTTGCCGCAACAGAGACCGTTTCAGTGGGCATATTGGTGTTGGCTGCCCTCTGCTCACGTCTTGTTTGCTCGTTAGGCGTTCAGCTGCAGAAGTGAGATGAAGAAACACCTTGGCTCGTGCCAGGAGGGTCATATTGAATTCACAGGATGGTTTCTGTCTCGAGAGCTAGACTTCCACTGAGTCTGCCCGTGTCGGGCTTCTCGATAGCAGGAGCTGGTGTTTTCCTTGGACAAAGGACAGTGTCGGTCAGTCACGGCTTTCAAATTTCTGGTTCTTTATCTTATCGTGAGGTAGTGTAAGATGGATTTATGAAGGTGGCTACTGCCATAACTGCTGTGATCATTCTGCTTGCTTGGCTGTGTTCCTGGCCTTTTGTCTTTTGGTAGCTGGCTAATGAAATACTAAAAAAGCTGCTTGTGGTTGAATCCACACAGTAGCAATGAAGTGGGTGCATAGGCAGGGTTCTGAGGCACCGTCTCATTTTTCCTGACACGCGATTTATCTCTTCTTTACTGAAGCCAGAATACCCTGGGCTTGAGGACATCTCCGTGCTTGCCCTGGGTGTTGTACTCCTGCGGGATAAACACTCTGCCAGCGGACTGCAGCTGATATTCCTGACACTTGGCTGTTGTAGGCTTCGCATCTGTTAGCGCTGCTGTGGCTGGGTGGGTGTTAGGGAGGTGAGATTTGGTTAAACACGGATTATGGTTTGGGAGACAGTGCAGCAAACACTGGCTGCAGGAGACAACCCTCCCCTGTGCTGTTAGTGACAGTTTTCCCTGGGCTGCGGTACCATGGGGGACAAGCAGAAGTGTGTCCCTTGCTACGGCACTTCTCTTCCAAGCATCTTGAGTTTGTGTGTGTTTAAAAGAAAACAATAGATGAATGAAAACTGATGAGAGATGCAGGGACTGAAACTGCTCAAAACTGTCAACTTTAAACTGGTTTTTATCTCTAAATTGCGTTTTTTTATCTTTTAAATTCTCACTGCTGTGGCAACCTGTGTACAGACAGTGATAATATGGAAATGCTGATATTCACAGAACCTTCTTCTATCACGAAACTTCTGTATAAAGATGGAGTTACGACATTCTGGAGCTGGATATAGTGCATTTTCCTGGCCTGTGCAGATGGCCCTTCTTTCTGTCAGTCATAGCACGAGGGCTCACAAAGAAGAACAGCCTGGCGTGGTTAAAGGGCAAATAAGAGGTGCAGGAGTCGTAGGCACGATTTCTATTGCAGACTTGCTGCATAAACTTGAGCAAGGGAGTACCCCTTCTGCACAGAGCTTTGTCCAGTTAGGCTGTCAGTTCTTCGGTATGTGGAAAGACCTTTTCCAGAGTGAAGAGAGCCCCGCTGTACGTCCATACAGGCATGCAGCCAGAACCCATGTTAGGTTGATGGCTGCTGGCAGTAGTGAAATAGTTGCTAATGAGGAGCAGGCACTTCCCCATCTGCCTTCCCACCCAGACTCTGCCTATAGACACCCTTGGAGCAAGTCTTGCAAGGACGAGGCAGTAGCCCAGTTCCTTCCAAACCATCTCTCATCTATCCCTTGGCTCTCCAATACATGTCCAGATGCAAGGAGATCAAAAGCTCTTCCTTGGCAATAGCATGAAGGAGACTTGCTCAGGATTAGCCCTTGTGTGGAAGTCTGTGACAGCAGATAATTGTGCCGTGCAGTCTCTTTGTGCTTCAGCAGCCCTTACATATACTCCTCTGCAATAACAATAATTAATGGATGCTAGCTATTAGCAAATGAGCGCCAGTTGACTTGCTCTGACTTACACCAGCCAATTCACTGCATCAGAACTACATCCATTAATAATAGGCTGTTGTTTTTGTTACAGTAATTGAAGGTTGGATTGGGGATTGTCTAACATCTAACCCAACCCAACTTATAACCTGCCACAAGTTGCCCAGAGAAGCTGTGGATGCCCCATCCCTGGAAGTGTCCAAGGCCAGGCTGGATGAGGCTTTGAGCAACCTGGTCTAGTGGAAGGTGTCCCTGCCCATGGCAGGGGGGGTGGAACTAGATGGTCTTTATGGTCCCTTCCAACCCTAACCATGCTATGATTCTATGACTATCCTTGCACTAATAAAAAAAAAAAAATATAAATCTTATCAATCTAGGTGTTCCTTGGAGCAAGTACAGGAATGAATTGTTAAAGCAACTGCAAACACACTGCTGATGGGGCCAGATTTCCGATATGCAATGACTCTCCGCTGACCTTATTTCTCAGCTGAGACACACGCATGGTGTCTTCTAGGCCAGCCTGCTCATTCTCTGGAACAGGCAGGTTATTGATATGTACAAGAATTGTGCTCTTGTAGCCTTCAATAATCTGTCAGCTCACAGGAGCGGAGCAGACAGGCGTAAGACAGGGAAGGCATGATGGAAACCAGGGCTTGGGACTCTGCTCACCAGTAACGGATAGGAAGACAGCCAGAGGATGGGAGTCCATGGTAGAGCTCAGGCTTTTCTTGGGAGCAATTTGGGGCCTTTTGCCCTGGTGTAAGGGACGTGCCTGCCAGCTGGAGCTCTGCTGCTCCCGAGTGGAAGGTGCAAAGGAAAGACTGCTTGACCGGGAGTCAAGTCTTGTTGGAAGAGCAAGACTTTGTGTGCTTTGTGCAGGAGAAGTAGGGCACAGGAGTTGCCAAAGGCAGGAAGACACCATAATCCTTGCTTTGGACTGCAAATCTTGACATTTCCCAACACGGTGCATTACATTTGAGTTTGTTAACCAAGAGCTTTGAGAAGTAAAAAATCCACTTCTCAAATGTTGTTTTCCAAATAGTGAAGCACACAGTGGATTCAATGAAGTATTTAATGGTCAGGAATAATGACAATTATCTAGCAGCTATTGTCCTCTTTTGGAGGGGTAAATGCAGAACACAAGACCTGCAGTTTAACAGGGATGTGTGTCCTGTCCAAAGTGAGATGAGACAGTAAAACGTTGGTAGCTGGCTTGCAGTCCCCCAGACTGGCATTGGCTGTATTGAAAGGGGAATGATAAATTCACAAGGAAAAGCAGCGTAACAAGCATTCAACTTAGCCGTCAGTTGTTTGTGGACTATCGGATAGTCACTGATTTCAGACTGGGCTGTCAGGATTGCTGGTTTCTCAAAGCAGCAGGATGTGGTGCTCGTATGGCTGAGTGTAGGTTGGAAACATCTAACCGACTATGCCCAAGCCTGTGCTACCAGGCTGCCTGCCGCCTCTTCTCTGTCACTTCATTGTAATGGTGTTTGACAAGGATTTTTCCCTCTGGAAAACTAGGAAGAACTAGGCTTTCTCACACATGGAGATCATATAGTGCTTCCAGTACTGGGATCCTGGTGGAGTTGAAACAGCAAATGAGTAACAGCCTTTCAGTAGCAGTCTAGATGCATTGTCGTGTTGCAGGGAACTCTTCTGTGATTTATTTTACACAAAAACAACCTGTGAGTTGTGGTTCATTGAAACGGTCGATCCTGAAGAACAGTTCCGTTCGGAATACACAGCAGACCTGCAGGTAGGCTGTGCTGAGAGTCTGGCTTACTGACCTCGCGGCCAGAATAAGCCAACGTTGGTGTTGAGGGACTGCGTGCGTTGAGCTCGTTGCGGTGTTCAGCATGTACTGGAGGTACCAAGGAGAAGCAGCCCCCCAACTGTTCCAGCTGCTGCATACGTGGCACAGAAATCACTGGAAGACAAGGAGCGTACGGCTGCGGACAGCGCGTGGCAGGTAAAACTGCCGGTGGGGAAGGCCGCAGCAGAGATGTGTTCAGCACGGATGGACGCTGTTCAGTGCTTGGAAATTGGAGAACGCAAATGACAGCTTTCACAGTGCCGGGGGAGCGTTTGGGGACTGGGAATGCAGCAGGCAGGCTGTCTCACTCCTTGCCACTTGAGTGGTTTGGATGAAACATGAAGACACAGGGGCTTAACTCCGCGGCTGCCTCCTCAGCGGCACGGGGGCGGCGCGGTGGCTCTGGCAGTGGTCAGCAGCGGGAAGGCTGAAAGCGGGAGGAGGAGGATGGAGTGTTGGTTCTTCAGCTGCTTTAGTTGCCATTGCAGGGGATTGAAAAGGTGTTTTGAAAAGGTTCCTGGCAGGTACTCTTTGGTATGGGAGCTGCTGGAAGGGAAGTGCCAGACGGCTTGTCTGAGCAGAATTCAATCTCGTCAATAACCCAGTGAAAAAAGGCACCGGAAGGCAGTGTCTTTGGAAACAAGTGGCGTGTTGGATCTGCAGTATCTGTCCTGGGCTGAAAGCACAGGATTGTGTCTAATCTTGCAAGCAAAGCAGTTCTAGCCCTGTTCAGATCTCGGCTGGGAGATGGAAAAGAAATTCCAGATGTCGTTGGCACATGCCAAGGAGTCTTGGGGGGGGTGAGCTAGACCACAGAGATGAAGTGAGTCAAAAGATTGTATTTTGGGTAGTGTGGCTTCTGCAGGGGGGCATGGTATAAAAGCAAGCGAATGCTGTAGTCTGATGTACCTTAGATGGTTTAGACAGGGCTTTTCAGACACTTCTTCACTCTTGCTCTGGGGCTGTTGAAGGTGCAAGTGTACTAGAAGTCCACTACTTGACTTAAATGCTCTATGTGCCAAGTGAATTCCTTGCTTTATATACAGCCAAAGCAAAGAAGGGATAAAAACATTTAGATATGCAGTGCAGCGTGTCACACACAGGAACCCCTGTCCAGTGGATATATGCTCTCAGAGCTGTTCCTCAAGATAAACCGAAAGAGCAAATAACAAACTATCCCTTCTCCATCCTATTGCACGTTTTCTCAAAAGGTAATTTAGGAGGAATCTTGGATACCTTTTTTACTGCTAATGGTAGATGATATCTTAAAAACAACCTCGACTGAGGAAACAGCCTGCTACTGGAATGCCAAGAATACTGGTTTTATGACGGCTTCAACTCAGCCCGTTCTAGCTGGGAGACATTGTACTGCATGTGCACTATCTTTGCAGCATGTTCTAATACCGACTGTAGCTTGTGATTGTCTCTTGTATATTAAAATACTAAGCAGTAGCATAAAATTAACCCCAGACATATCTGGACTTCACATCTTTCCCTCCCATGCCATTCACACTCCATTAAGACTTTACAAAAAACCATAGAGCCTAAATGCTTCTTAAATCAGAAATCCCATTTCAGCTGAATTTAGAAATTCAGGTAGAAAATGTCAGTGGGAGGGACACTTCCCACTAAAGCTCTTACCCCGATCCTTTTGGTTATGACTGTTTTCTTGCACAGTGCACTTGCTCTGCTGCGAGAGCTGCACCCGGTTGCTGAGGCCAAGGCCACCGGTGCTCCTCAGCTCCGCACACAGCTGGTACCGGCGAGCGGTCAGGTACCAAGATGCGCTGGTGGATTTAGGCCCAGGCAGTAGAGGCTGAGAGTGCTGAGGGGTTTTTATACCCCAGGGAGTAGGGAGAATCTCGTTTGGAGGTGAGCCAGCGTATAAAGCTGACACCACCAGAGAGCGGTGCGCTCTCTGCCCGGGGAGCAGCAGCCAGGTTCAGAGAGAGGACGCTTGCAGGTGGCTCTGTGGCTTCGCTGCAGGGCAGGGGCTGGCTCTGGGGCCAAGGAGGGCAGCAGGCTCCACACCGGGTGCTCGGGGAGCCATTCCCTCTGTGGCCGGGCTCTCCCTGCCCGGGCTGGTGTTGCTGCCACGGCTCCCCAAACAGTGCTTGGCTCCGCTGGACCAAGCTGCTCTTCACCCCATCTCTTCCTTTCCCCCTCGCACGCCAGCCATAGCACAGCAGAGAGAGACAAAACCGTCAGCCGCTCCCTGTCAGGGGGAGATCACCCACGGCCTGGTCACTGGGAGGTGGCGTGGCGCGGCTCGCAGAGTGCCACTCGCTGTTGGCAGCCGAGCAAATGAGAGGACAGGGAGATGCACCGCAGAGACCTGGCCATTGTTTGAGGAAAGTTTCAAGCTCGCGCAAATGACACAGAAAAGCCACCGAGACTTGCCGCATCCTCCCAGGGCGGAATGAGGCGCGGGAGGGCAGGTGGGGAGGGAAGCATCTTCGGGCTGGATGGATTTGGCACTGCATGGTGGGTGATGGCTTCCTTTGATCCTGCAGCTCGG
>NW_010257570.1:12168-15550 GCF_000690775.1 Eurypyga helias
CGGTAGCTGCTCGGCTCATCGCCATGTGATTTGGGCACAGCAGCATCTGTATAAACCTACTGTTGTCCTTACAGACACCACTTAGCTCCCTGGTGTTTTCAAAAAGGCTTCATGTGGTGATTCTGCTCCTGTCCCAGAGCAACATCTGCCGCGCTGAGTCGGTACGGAACCAAAGCCCTCGCGCACCCTGGGGCTGTGGCACCCCTGCAAGAGGCGTGCAGCTCCCAGCACTGTCTCTGTCCCCTCCGCGTGTGCCCCTCGCTGGGTCACAGGCTGCCCTGGGGTGTCCTGGCTTGCAGCCCCCTTCGCGCTCAATGGAGATACTCTTTTACCTCCTCTGAGGGACCTGGGTTTTGCTCCCCCAGCATGGCTGCTCGCCTTGCTCTGAGGCGAGGGAGGAAGGCGCTGCCTGCAGGGATCCCACGTCTGCGGGGGGTTTGGAGAGGCAAAGCAGACACGTAGCTGGGGAGGGCTGGGAGCTGGAGCCCAGGTGAGCCGTCAGCTGCGGCGCTGCTTTGTTCTGCTCTTGGCTGTCATGGGCTCCAGCGCGTTGGAAGCAGACCTGTCAAAGCCGCGTGATGGCCTGCCTGCACCCCCTCCCTGGGGATCGCCCCACTTTGTTCAGCCCCGTGGTGCGCTGCATCGCAGCCCTGAGGCTGTGCTCTGCTGCAGAAGAGGCAGGCCCCCAGTGCTCTGCTGCAGAGGAGGCAGGCACCCGCTCGGGAAGGGCTCTCCATGGGGCAGAGCCGCTTCACCTGCTGATGCATCGTGTCCTGAACTCGAGAGGCAGCAGGGTGGGAGCCTGAGCCTCGCTCGGCTGCAGGGCCTACAGCCGGCGTGAACGGAGCTCAGGCTTTCAGCATTCTTTTCCCCTGTGGGTACCTCATTATTCTCAAAAGAGATTTTAAAAGCGATCCAGCTGGATTTGTATCATTGGAAACATGGAAAAAAGGATGCAGAAAGATGGCTGCTCCTGACTGGCACATGCTCTCTGTTTTCCTAGTTTACCACCAGATTTTCACAGTTGCTTCCATTGCCTTAACTTGTTCAGTTTGCTGCAACAAGAGCGGCTCTGAATTTTGGAAGGCGACTTTCAGCACTTTTTCAAAACTAGGCCTGCTTAAGATGCCTGGAGTTAGCCACTCAAAATAACAAAACATTCTTGAAAGCATTTATCAGATTATCTGAATAACTCATCCCCCTGGGCAGCCATGTCCGGAGTGGCCGGGAAGATGCCCAGATTAAGGACTTCCCTTACGAGTCACCTGCCCTGGCCTCCCGAGGCATCCGTAGGGACTGCCACGTCTCAGGGCTGTCGCCGCTGGTTTGTAGCAGTAACTGCGTAGTGCCCGGAATCCAAACAGGTTTTCACAGATCCAGCTCCAGTCTTGAGCATGCGCCAGAAGCGAGGGGGCAGCCGCCGCTGCTTCGCAGTGGGGCACATCGCTCCCACGGGAGATGCGAGACGCTTTGGACAAGGCGAAGAGGAGGCGGGGGCTGGCCCCGGCGTGTGAACATGAGCAAAGGTCTGTCTGGGTCCAGCTCTCAACTATCCATCCCACTTTAGTTGGTACTGAACCAAGTTTGCAGTGATGGAAAAACATGGGGGATAAGCATACGAGTTGAAAAGGCTGAGTGTTAGTCAGGCCTTGGGGGAAAAAGTATCAGTGACCGGTGGGAGATATAAACACCAGATACTGCTTAACTTCCTGGCACAGAGGTTCATGGTCTGGGAGCTGAACCAAGAACAAACCAGTGGCTGTGCTGCTGGGAAAGACAAGGGTTATAAGCTCTTGTAAGGGCCTCCCACAATCTTTCTTTCATCAGTTAGGATAAAGAAAAAAATGCAGCCTAGCTGACAGCAGCCCTTTGCTGCTGAGGAAACCAATAGTGACTGCAGGCAGGGCTGACAGACAGCCCAGAACCGTGCTTTCGAGGTCTGAATAGAGCTGTGAGGCAGCGTCTGAAGGGCTTGAGCAAAGGTGGTTATAAAAGATGCTATCTCCCAACCCTAGCAGGTTACAAAAGGTGTATTTTCAGTGGCTAAATCCTGAAACAATTATGGTCTAGAGCGTAGCCAGGTAGTTTCTTATCTTTCCAATGGCCTGCTGGCAAAGTCTGTTTTCTTAAACGAGATTTGTAACGTCTAATGCTTCCACAGAAAGATGGTATTGCCGCTCCTATGTGTGTGGTAGCCAGGATCAAAACAAACCTAGCAGGCACTGCTAAAACTGCGTGGGCTTATAATTCATACCCCATTCCTCAGGGAAGTCATATTTTCACTTTGGTTGTGGAAAGACTTGTTGCTTGTTGTGCAGGAGTGCTGTGATTGTGTCTGCTCCACCTTCCCCTGTGCTCCCTCCGCACAGGCCCGTTTGTCATTTCCATCAGAATTGCTGGGCTTGTTCCTGGCAGGTTCTCCAGCCGCTTCTCCGCTACGGCAACGTGTGTGCCTGTGCAGAAGCGCGTCGCGTGCGGATGGGCGGGCGTGCTGACACCCAGCCCGACGCAGCGGTAGACTTCTCTGAATGAGCTGTTTCAGGGGACCCGAGGTGGGTTTTTTCTGTGTCCTTGGCCATGTTTGCCAGCCATTTCGCTGTGCACATCCAAGACGGACACAGTGCCAAAGTCCTTTCCTGGCGTAATTGCTCTCCCGTGAGAAGCTGCTGGTCTGTGGTTCAGGTGCCAGCAGGCAGTAGTACACTTTGGGGGCTTCCCCGGGCCTGCCTGGGGCGGAGGGTTCGTAGGGCTGCTTTGTTGAGATAAGCACCATTTATGATCGTAAACCACTTGATTGTAAGCTGTGGTTCAACATACGCTTTGAGGAAGGCTGCTCCGTTCAGTGTTTCCTTTTCTGAGATACTGAGAGCTTCCCCATGAGAAGTTTGTTTTCTTCTGAAAAGAAACACCGCAGGGCTGCCCCTTCTGCCTTGCAGAGACAGCGAATCCATGGCACTGCCGCTGATGGGGCTTGTTTCTTCCTACTAAGCAAGCAACCCCAGTACTGCATTCAGGTAGTTAGAATTCCTCGTGTGCGCTTGTCAAGCTGCTTATCTCCGAGATGAGGAAAAATGACAGATGATGGCAAAGAAGAGTGAGTGGGTGAAGTCAGAGGAAGAGATATGGGAGGACAACCGACTGCAGAGAAGAGGAAAGGCCGGCTGAATGGCACAGGTCACTAATGCAGAGGTTTCCCAGCAGCAACAGGTCTCAGGAATTTAAGTGATGGGCAGTAAAGCTACAAGGGACTGTGATCTTCTGGAGTGCCCTCCTGCATAACCCATGCCATAGGATCACTGTGCATTAATTCCTTTTTGAGGCAAAGCCTCCCCTTTGACAGCTGATCTCAGCCCCACAGAGCTGAGCAGGGAGAGGATTCCTG